>NW_011500448.1:61077-99697 GCF_000495115.2 Populus euphratica | reverse complement strand
TGAATTGGGAAAGAGTAAGGTAGATAAAATAACATTAGAAATGATGATGATGGAAGGAGACAAAAGCAGAGTATTTCTAAACGAATAGCTCGAATCTAGAGATGCAGAAATAATGATGTTGGAGCTGCAACTGAGCAAAGGAAAGGTTGTAATGAAAGAGTCCGAGAAAGAGAGGGGAACACTGATTTTGGATTGGATGCAGAGTAGCTCTAAATTGGAAGCATTAAAGGCTGACTTCAATGACTATCAAGAAAATATTGAATACAATCAGGATAGATTCTTGCACGTTCAAGTAGAGTTGCTGGACCGAATCAAGAAGTATGATGAGTTAAATAAGAAATGTGTGATGTTAGAAAGTTGGCCAGTCAAATTGCAGGAGTTTGAAAGAAAGGGGAAGGAAGAGCAGATTTGGCAACTAAGAAAAATGAAATTAGGGTGCTGAAAGCAAAACTTGACAGAGAACGGGAAAAGGTAAAACAGTTGACCGAAAAGTTAGAAGCTTTAGAAAAACATAAAGAACAAACCAACACCAACAACAATACCTTCAATCAGAACAACATGTTGCTTATAGAGAAGATGACCAAAGTAGATGAGCAAATGGATGAAGTTTCCATTCATGCATGGATTATTAGAGCCAATGCCCAAAGGTAGGGAGGGACATCTTTCGTTATCGACAAAGCTTGGCTGAGACCGATGTCTTCTTAGAAAAAATTGAGAATCGAGGCCTTACTTTCCTACCAATGGCTAGAAATATGGATGAAGACGAAGATTGATGTATTTTTTTCTTTTTTGTATCCCCTTTTCTTTTTGTATCCTCTTTTTAAGAGATGTATTAGCCAATATTATTAATGAAAGGGGCCTTGACCTATCTTTTGTGAAATATCTCTTATAGAGTAGGGTTAAGTCTACCAAAGTAACAACTTCAGCAAAACTACCCCTGATAAGCAACATGACAAAGGAGTCCATATCCATTACGCAAGCGAAATGTTGGCCATTGATCATTTTTGAAAAAACAAGCTCACATTACATATGCATCATGCCTTGTTCTTTATCATACATTCATTTACATTTTTCCATGCACTCTAAATCATGAAACATAGGTCCCCTATCCAAGGTCCACTACACTAGGCTAAGATCAAGAATGAAGAACAAAAAGAGGGTCGTCCCAGAATCCCACTACCAAAGTGAATTGGAATTCATGAGAAATGAAGTTTCTCGGATGGCCAATCTGCTTGAACAACTTCTAAGAGCCAAGAACAAGGAGGGAACGTCTACCCAACCACTAATAGGAGCATCACCAACTCATGTCCTCAGGGTATCTCAGAACTTGGGTGCAGATTCAGTAATGGAGCAACACTTTACACCTGCCATTCCTATCCAGCCCACTCAAGCTCACATCACTATAGATTTAACAGCAGATGGACCTCTCGATAATAGGTCCACTGGTTTTATGAACAATGATAAGATATCTGCTTTGGAAGAAAGGTTAAGAGTAGTTAAGGGAAACGATTGGTTAGACCCCATGCGTGCTTCTGAAGTATGATTGGTACCAAACATCATGATACTAAAAGACTTTAGGATACTGGAGTTTATAAAGTATACTGGATTGGAATGTCCAAACAGTCACCTTCAATCTTATTGCAACAAAATGGCTGAGGTGATCAATGACGATAAGTTACTGATCTACTTTTTCCAAGACAGTCTAGTAAGGTTTGAACTAAGCTGGTACATGAGGTTGGATAATGCCAAAATCAAGAAATGGAAGGATTTGGCAGAGGCTTTCCTTAAGCAGTACAAGTTCAACTTGGAAACTAGTCTGGATTGGATGAGCCTTATGTTAATGGAAAAAAGAAGTCAAGAGTCGATAAGGGCTTATGTGCAAAGATGGAGGGATGAGGCAACACATGTGTAACCCCTATTGATAGAGACAAAAATGGTGACTTTGTTCGCTAATACCTTCAAGGCACCCTACTACAAGCATTTAATGGGTAGCTCATCTCAGCATTTCTATAATGTTGTACGAGTGGTAAAAAGAAGAGAGCAAGGGATTAAAGCTAGGCGTATAACAGAGCCTTTAGAGAAGAAAGGTTTTATTAGAAGGAAAAAGGAAGGTGATGTTAACAACTTGGAAAGCGGATACAAAAGCAAAAAAGTAAATTACCAAAACCCATAAATGCCTACCCATCAATTCGCCAATATGAACTTTACCAAACCTTTTAACACCGATCGAACAAATCACCAGCCAAACAACCAAAACAACCACCAAAGGCCATATACAGGATACACTTCAGAGCAGTTGCCTCCACTATTAATGCCTTTAAAAGACTTGTATGCTAAACTGCTGAGCATTGGACAGATAGCTTCGATCCTTCTATTGCCAATTCAACCACCTTTTCCTATATAGTACAGACCAGAATTAACTTGTGAATAACATGCTGGTAATCCGGGGGCATGGAATTGAAACCTGTTACGCCTTTAAAAGGAGATTGTTAGAGCTTATCAAGAAGGGGTGGATATCTTTCGAAGACATGCCCAACATCAATTCAAATCCATTCCTTAATCATGCCACAAGTAATAGTGGAGTGGGTATGATAGAAGTTGGGAATCAAGGCAAGATGTTGAAGGTGTCCATGAAGAAGTTGTACGACATGTTGGTACAATCAGGATTTCTAGAGATAAAGGTTGAAAGCCATTTGAAGGGATGTGACTATTGTGAGTTCCATGGTAGAGAGGGACATCATATTGAGGATTACATTGAGTTTCATGAGAGGATTGAAAAAATGATGATAAGGGGAGAGTTGAGGATCGAACCCCTTGAGGGCAGTCATGAGGTGAGTATGTTGGAAGATCAAGATAAGATGTCAGGAGTATGTAGGGTCCAACCAACAGTTAATGGGCCTTCAAAGTTAACCTTGGCTAAACCTTCCTACACAAAAGGAAATCACAATGCCATGCCTTATAATTATGGTTATGCCTCCAACATTCAAGCCCCTCTTCCTGTGTTCCAAACTGAGATCAGTGGGTTAACTTGGAGTGGCCAGTGCTTCACGTTTGAGGAGTTGAGGAAAGCAAAAGGCAAAGAAGTGGTAGATCTAGACAAAGCACTAGAAGTTAATAAGCCAGTAACTGAAGAGGAGTCAAATGAATTTTTGAAGTTGATAAAGCATAGCGAATATTGCATAGTAGATCAACTAAAAAAGACTCCAGCAAGGATTTCCCTTATGTCCTTGATATTCAGCTCTAAGCCATATCGAAACGCTTTGCAAAAGGTATTGAATGAGGCGTATGTGCCCCAAGACATTGAACAGAAAACAAAACCATAGAGCATCTGGTTGGGAGAATCCATGCGACTAATTACCTGTACTTGATTGATGTTGAAGGTACTGGACATAACAAGCCCTTATAAGTTATTGTTAGGTGCAAGCATTGCCTCATAGGAAAGGTACTCGTCGATAATGGCTCGGCTCTTAACGTGTTGCCAAATCACATGCTGGAAGAAATGCCAATTAATGTATCTCATATAAAGCCGAGATGCCAATTAATGTATCTCATATAAAGCCGAGTACTATGATGGCTAGAGCATATGATGACTCACCTAGGCCAATAATTGGGACTTTAGAAGTGGAGCTATATGTGGGGCCACAAATGGTCTTAGTGACCTTTCAAGTTATGGATATCCACCCTTCCTATTATATATTATTAGAAAGACCTTGGATTCATACGGCTAGGGCGTTAACTTCATCATTACACCAATGCTTGAAGTATATCATGAATGGGATGTTGGTAACTGTTAAAGCTGAGGAGATAGTATCCATGATGAAGAATGTGGCCATACTTTACATTGAGGCGGAGGATCACAAGGATAACAATATCCATGCTTTTGAAATTGTGAACACTAACTGGGTGCCTGAGAACATAGTACTAAGAAGGCCAAGGATTTCAGAAGCAACAAGGATGGCAGCTCAATGCTTCTTGGAATGCGGGATCCCATTTCAGTATAACCCTATCACTAGGGCACTAGAAAGGGTTAATTTGATAAAGATAAAAGGTTTTGATCAAAGATTTGGACTGGGGTATAAACCTAAAAAAGTAGATCATTGATGGGTTACTGGTTGAAGAAGGGAAAGAAGAATGGCTAGGATTGAAGGAAGAGAGCCTGAAGAGGCAAAGCTAGAAATCCCTCCCCTTAGAGTGTCGTTCCCAAAAGTTGCATAGTTAATGCAACCCGATAAAGGAGTAGAAAGCCTTGGTCAAGAACTATCAAATATAAGCATAAACACCTTAAAGTAGAATAAGGTGGAAGGAGGTGACATGAAGATGATAGCGAGTAAGAAAGATAAAGCACTATCACAACTAACTATCCATAATTTGGATGAAGTCTCTACTAAGACCTATGTACAAAAGCTAGTCGAGGGCAAGAAGTTTCAAAACTGGGTGACTCAAAAAGCCTGGTAATGTTCAAAATGTAAACCAACTTTGTTTACCTTAACATGCTTTTCTCATTGCTTTTGTTTGTTTTATTCTCCCTAGTTGACAATCAAAGCTCATGATGTCAATTAGATTTTGTCATTGTCAATAAGCCCACCTTTGTTTTAAATAATGAGATCACGCATTTTCTAAATTTATCTCTTTATTCGTGCATTTAAACCAAACACTTTCCGCTTTCAGGAACCCTGAAAGTGGATCTTCCACAACATCACATACACTTAGCATCAAGAATGAATGGCCAAACTTTAATGAACATGTGATCACTATGAAAGAAGAAGAATGGGATGAAAGCAATATTAGGAAATTTACAAGGTTAGTATAGGAACATAAACAAACCTAGGAACCAGTTACAGAAGAACTAGAAACCATAAATGTGGGTAGTGATTTGATTAAAAAAGAGTTGAAAATAGGGGCCTTAATCACTCCCGAGGAAAGAGTAGAGGTAATTGCCCTACTACAAGAATATGCAAATGTTTTTGCTTGGTCTTACGAGGATATGCCTGGTTTGGATAGAAATATTGTTATACATAAGATACCATTGGAGGAAGGTTGTAAGCCAGTCAAGCAGAAGTTAAGGAGAGCCCACCCAGATATTTGGATCAAAGTTAAGGCAAAACTCGAAAAACAGTGGAATGCAGGCTTTCTAAAAGTGCTTAAATATCCATAATGGGTATCCAACATTGTTGTCATGCCAAAGAAAGAAGAAAAGATTAGAGTTTGTGTGGACTTCTAGAATTTGAACAAAGCTAGCCCCAAATATGATTTTCCTCTACCACATATAGATGTTATGGTCGACAATGTTGCACGCAGTTCCATATATTCCTTTATAGATGGTTTCTCGGGATACAACCAGATAAAAATGGCTCTAGAAGATAAGGCAAAAATAACTTTTGTTACACCATGGGGAACCTATTGCTATAAGATTATGTCATTTGGTCTAAAGAATGCAAGAGCCACCTATCAGAGAGCCATAGTGTCTTTGTTCCATGATATGATGCACAAAGAAATTAAGGTATATATAGATGATATGATTACCAAGTCCAAGAGAGAAGAAGATCATGTAAAGGTTTTAAGGAAGTTATTTGAGCGTTTGAGGAAGTATGAACTAAAGCTCAATCTTGTAAAATGTTCGTTTGGAGTTAAGTCTGGAAAGCTACCAGGGTTTATGGTAAGTGACAAAGGTATAGAGGTGGATCTTGATAAAGTGAAGGTCATCCAATCCATGCGATCCTCAAAAAAAGAGAAGGAGGTGAGGGGATTCTTGGGAAGATTGAACTATATTGCCAGATTTATATCTCAACTAACCACAATATGTGAACATGTCTTCCGGTTACTAGGGAAAAAGAATCATAGGATTTGGAATGAGAAGTGTGAGGAGGCATTCAATAAAATCAAGCAATATTTACAAAGTCCACCTTTGCTTGTTCCTCTTGTACCAGGAAGGCCTTTAAAATTGCATCTGACAGTAACTAAAACAGCTATGGGATGTGTATTGGGTCAGCATAATGAAACTTGAAGGAAAGAAAGGGCTATTTATTACTTGAGTAAGAAGTTCACCGAATATGAGTCTAGATATATGGTGATAGAAAAGCTCTGTTGTGTATTGGGATGGGCAACAAAAAGATTACAACATTATATATTGTATCACACCACTTTGTTCATTTCAAAAGTGGATCCACTAAGGTACATCTATGACAAGCCTTATTTCTCAAACCGAATTGCAAGGTGGCAGGTTTTGTTGTTAGAATACGACATAGTATATACGACAAGGAAAGTTGTGAAAGGGAGCGCGATTGCCGACACCCTAGCTGATAATGCTGTTGAAGATTATGAGCCATTGGGTTTTGATTTCCCTGATGAAAATGTAGTATCAATAGCAGGAGAAGAAGAGAAGACAAATTAGTGGACCATGCTTTTTGATGGAGCAGTGAATGTTTATGGTAATGAGGCTGGCACGGTGATAATCTCTCCTGATTAGAAGTAGTATCCGGTTTTAGTTAAATTGTATTTTGAATGCACCAATAATACAACTGAATATGAGGCTTGTATCCTAGGTTTAGAAGCTGCGTTAGATCTGAAGATCAGAAAGATAGATGTATATAGTGACTTAATGTTGATTATCTGTCAGGTGAAAGGAGAATGGCAAACCAAGGAAGAAAAATTGAGGCCGTACTAGGAATATTTATCTGCACTGTCAGAAGAATTCGAAGAGATAAGATTCACCCATCTAGGAAGAGAAGGGAACCATTTTGCGGATGCTTTGGCCACATTGGCTGTTATGGCTATGATTGATCTCGGGTATAAGGTACATCCTGTACACATAGACATCAGAAATAACCCAGGTTACTCTTGCTTGATTGAAGGGAACCATTTTGCGGATGCTTTGGCCACATTGGTTGTTATGGATATGATTGATCTCGGGTATAAGGTGCATCCTGTACACATAGACATCAGAAATAACCCAGGTTACTGTTGCTTGATTGAAGGAGAGGTAGATGAAAAGCCTTAGTACTACGATATTAGGAATTTTATGCAAAACCAGGAATATCTAGTGGGAGCTTTGAAGATGGATAAGAAAACCCTAAGAAGGTTGGCCATGGATTTCTACCTAGATGAAGAGATTCTGTATAAAAGATCATTTGATAGAACCTTGCTAAGGTGTTTGAATGAGACAGATGCTAAAAATGCTTTACAGGAGGTACATGAAGGGATTTACTTAACTCATGCTAATGGGCATATGGTAGCGACAAAAATACAAAGGGCTGATTATTTCTGGATGACATTAGAGAAAGATTGTATTGACTATGTCAGGAAATGTCACAAATGTCAAGTGCATAGTGATAAGGTCAATGCGCTTCTGACTCCTATGATTAATATAGCATCTCCCTGGCCATTTGCAATGTGGGGGATTGATGTGATTGTACCTATTAACCCAAAAGCTAGCAATGAGTATAGATTCATACTCATAGCTATTGACTACTTCACGAAATGGATAGAAGCCAGTTCATACGGCTATGTAACATAGAAAGTGGTGAAAAGTTTATAGAAAAAGACTTGATTTGTGGCTATGGTCCACCAAAAAAGATAGTGACTGATAATGCACAGAATTTCAATGGCAAAATGATCATGAAGCTTTGTACCAAATGGAAAATCAAGCATTCAAATTCCTCACTGTAATTAGTGAGGGCACTTTAAAGATGTGCTAGATTCTGTAATAATGGAAAACAATCATTTGATATCTTTCCATCGCAATATTATAATACAAATAATTAGTTGTGGCTTTCCCTTTTGTTAATAACAATAGGAAAATAAGTTATGATCCCACCATTGGGGTTCATGTGTTAAAATTAAGATACAATGTATTATATGCCTCAAATTCTCAGAACTTTCCAAGACAGAGAATTTTTGAAGGGGAGACGGAACCCAAAATACTATTTATATACGCGTATGATCATAGACGATAGAAGATAGCCTAAATAATTGAGAGATTGGGCTTCAATTTATGTTTTTGGGTTTGTATGAACTTTTAGTTGAGGTTTATTAATTTGGTTTTATTTGTTGGGTTTGATTTGATTATTGTTAGGTATTTTATTTGTAGACCATAAGCCCAATCGCTTGTTCTGGTTAGGGTTTTAATATTTATACCTTACTTTTCTCAATGTTAAGGAGTTTTGATGATTAATGAAAAATTTGTAGACTTTGCATATTTCTAATCCTTATTTTTCTCTTTCTTTGCTTTTACTTCTCAGCTTCTTCTCTAAAAGCTTCTTTCTTTTCTTGCTTTAATTCTTATTATTTATTGTCCTGCATCAATTTTTTTGGAGGGGTACCTGACAACTCTAGTATTTTCCATGAAAAGTGATATACAACATAGATGGCTTTAACCCACTAAGACATTTTCACTTTTAAAGAATATGACTCTGACGATATCATATAAAACAAAAAAAAAGAGAAATTATCGATATAAAGGACTTAAATACTCTTAGTAACTTAAGTAAAGTATGATATAATAATAGTAAAATAGTAATAATGATAATAATAATAATAATCTATCTAGTGAAATTATTGCTCTAGTGTGCACATAGAGAGAAATCCATTGTAGATTTCAATAGTGGTGCTATGATTTGGCTCGTTTGTATAATTTGAAAGCGTCTTCTCTACATTGAACACGCTATGCACCCCACTATTGATTAGTACTTAAAAGTGCATTTTTATCAAGGTTTTATATCATCATTTTGCACTTGAAGTATCAATAACTCCTTAACTAAAACATGTTTTATAATAATATATCTAATAATATAAGATACCTTTAATTTATGGTAAATGTTCATTTTAAATGCAGGCCTATCATATAAATGAAAGGATAGATTGATGAATTTAAGAACTGAAATTGAAAGGATAAAGAGATGGCCAAACTTAGAAAAGAGATGTCGGTGCAATCCAAACCGGAACACTATTCGGTAATTGGGTCATATCTAGAGCTATAGATCTCAAATTTAGGCCTACTTTATATGGATGGAAAGGTAAGACATAGGCCTACAACTTTCATATGGAGCCTAAGATCTAAAAAGGTCATTTCAAAGTCCAAATTATTGCAACAACAAAGAAGCCCGAATCTATCCTCCAGCCCGAGCACTGTTCAGTATTTGGCCATATCTGGAGTTCTAGAAGTCGAAATGAGCTTAATTTTTTACATAGGAAAGCTGAGACAATTTCCTACAACTTTCATGTTTTAAGTGGCTCCAATCTTGACGTTACCAATGATGTTTTGGGTAGACAAAAGAAGATAAAGATTGTCACCAAGTCAAGAGTTGGTCACCCACTCATTAAGTAGTCATCATATCAATAGTTCCTAATTTTGGCCTATAAAAGGAGGCATTTGCCATGCATTTAGGCATCTTGGTCTCCAGATCAAGATCATGCTCTTGCTTTCTCTCTTTGTATTTTTTTGTAATGTTTATGTTTCCTTTCATTAATATCAAGTTTATGCCTTTCATTTCCTTTCATTTACTTAGTTAACTTTTATCTTATTTATGTTCTTATTTTGTTTATTTATTTTTCTTTCATTCATTATGTTTAGCTAAGTTTATTATGTCAAGGTGAAAAGGTTACAATAATGGTGTAAGAATAAGTATAGTGTAAACTTAATATGGACTTGCATGTTTGATACTAACACGTTTTGTACTTGTTATATTGTTCACTCTTTAATACTTTGCTTGTCAAATGACTAATCTTGATTTATGTTGTATAACACTTGGTAAATGCTTGGCACTTTCATAGCCGATACTGTATGGTATAACCGACACCTGAGCTATGAAAGGAACTTGATTTGTTGTTAACATAAGTTATAATCATGAATGTGTTTATAATTTGTACAATTAACCTCCCTGTGGTTCGACCCCGGTCTTGCCGGGTTATTTATTACTTCGACACTCCTGCACTTGGGAGAAGACATCAATCTTTTAGTCGTGTCAAGTTTTTGGCGCCGTTGCCGGGGAGGTAAGTTCTTGTATAAATTATAGTATTTATTTTATTTTCTCTTTTCACTTTTCTTGTATATAACTTTGTTTCTTTTCTTTTGTTTCTTTTTATTTTGTTTTCTTCCTCCTTCTTTTGCTTTGTTGTTCTTCTTTTTATTTTATTCCTACACGTGCATGAGAGTGTGGTCACGTACATCAAGTGGTAGACTTTGTAGGGTATCCTCATCATTTTCAGAAAATATGGCCGAAGAAGATAATCAATCACTTCATAATGAGAATAATGAGAATAACCGTGCTAGAACACTTAGAGACCACATGAATCCCACAAGAACAAGTGCACCATCATGCATAGTTTTTCCTCCTGATGCATCTCATTTTAATTTTAAACCAGGTATTATTCAACTTTTACCTTCTTTTCATGGTTTGGAATTGGAAAATCCATACTTGCATTTAAGGGAATTTGAGGAGGTGTGCAACACATATAATAATTTAAATTGTAGCATGAACACCATCAGATTAAAGCTTTTTCCTTTTTCATTAAAAGATAAAGCTAAAACATGGCTACAAAATTTAAGACCAGGATCCATTCGTGCTTGGGATGAAATGCAACAACAGTTTTTAAAGAAGTTTTTTCCATCTCATAGAACAAACTCTTTCAAAAGACAAATCACTACTTTCACTCAAAAACCAGGAGAAACATTTTACCAATGTTGGGATAGGTATCGAGACTTGCTTAGTACTTGCCCTCATCATGGTTTTGAAACATGGAGATTGGTTTCACATTTCTATGAAGGGTTAACACCTAAAGATAGGCAAATGGTTGAATTGATGTGCAATGGAACTTTTGAAGATAAAGACCCTGATGAAGCAATGGAGTACTTAGACTTGTTAGCTGAAAATGCTCAAAATTGGGACACCGCGGGTACTTATGAGGCACCGAGTAAAACTCAACCTCATACATCTAGTGGAGGTATGTACAACCTTAGGGAAGATCATGACCTTCAAGCCAAGTTTGCATCTTTAGCTAGAAAAGTCGAGGCACTAGAATTGAAAAAGAGTGGTCAATTAAAATCTGTTGAAAACATTGTGTGTCAAATCTGTGAAACAAATGAACACTCAACCAACGATTGTCCAACCTTGCCTTCTTTTAAGGAATGTCTCCATGAACAAGCCCATGCTTTAAACAGTTTCCAAAGGGCCAACCACAACCCATACTCCCAAACATACAACCCTGGTTGGAGAAATCATCCAAATTTCAGTTGGAAGAGTGAGAACAACAATGCACAAACTTCACAACCACAGTTTCAAGCACACTATAATTTCCAAAATTATCATGGATATGCACCTCCTTATGCTCCACCTCCTACAAGAAATTTTGAGGAAACTTTGTATGCATTCATTGAAAAGCAAGAGATAATCAACAATCAACTTGCTCAAAGCATAACAGATTTTAAAGATACTCTTGCAAAATTCACATCTGCTCTCAATTTTCAAGAGCAAGGTAAGTTTCCATCTAAACCACAGCAAAATCTCAAGGAGCAATACAATGCAAATGCAAGTAGTTATGGAAGTCAACACATGGATCAAGTCAAATCAGTCATCACTTTGTGTAGTGGTAAGGTTATTCAAAAACCAATTCTTGAACCTTGTGAGAAAGATGATGAGTCAACCTCTAAGGGTAAGGAAGGGGTTGAATCTGAAAATAGCAAAGAAATGACTGATTCTCCGCCAGCACTTTCATTTTCTCATGCCATGACCAATCAGGAAGAAATCGAGGATGAAAAAGGCACCGAAAAGGTTGATGCGGATCTTTTATCAAAAGTGACAACAGATTCGACACCCGACATTACACCAATCAATTATTCTTTTCCTGATGAATCTCTACTTTCTCTTAGTTTAATGCCTTGGTTTGCTAAAAATATCAATTTTCTTGCTTCAGGATTTTTGCCAGCTCACTGGAGTATCGAAGACAAAAGAAAATATCAACATGCAATATTTTATTGGGATGACCCTTACTTATTCAATTATTGTCCTGATCAAATATTTCAAAGATGCATTCCCGACAATGAGGTAAGTAATGTTATTAAATTTTGTCACTCTAAGACACGTGGGGATCATTTATCATAAAAAAAGAGAACTGTAGAAATCTTACAAAGTGGATTTTACTAGCCCACCATATTCAAGGAATTACATGCATTCCGCAAAATCTGTGAAAATTGTCAAAAGGTGGGATTTATTTCAAAACACAGAGTCTTTAGATAATCTTCTATTGACTCGTAAGTCTCATCATAGTCGAGATAAGCATCGTGCAATTCATAACTTATGAATCCATTTTCATAAAGAACATGATCGACTTAGTCTTGGGAATCTAACTAAACAAGATCCTGTTTGCCAGTTTTTAAGAAAACTGGATGGGAAGCCTATCCCCAACCCATAGAGGGCGTTTAAGCCGTTCTTAGACATAAAACCAAGGGAAGATGTGAACCACAATCACAACTACCTGTACATACACATGCTTTTTCAAAAGTAAATAAATAAATAAATAAAAAGAGAGAGAGTGTGTGAGACTCCAGCTAGCCTACACATAGGTGGTATGATTGCCCTTTTAATTTCTCATCTATAAAATCCTCTCTTCCTTCCCTGCATTTCCACTCAATCCATGCATTCATCAAATATAGAAGTGTGTAGAAATGGTAAGTTCCTCAAGTCATCAAATAAAAAGTATTTGTGTTTTCGGTGGGCCTAGTCCTAGGAAAGAAAAGGAGTTTTTAGAATCAGCAAATCATCTTGGTCAGGTGCTAGCTGAGAGAAAGATTCATTTAGTGTATGGGGGAGGTAGTCTTGGGTTAATGGGAGGTGTGTCAATAGTTGCATTTTTAGGAGGTAGTCAAGTTTTGGGGGTCATCCCCGAAGCTTTAGCATAAGGGGACATCATTGGAAAAACAATTGGAGAGGAACTTCAGGTCTCCACAATGTCAGCTCGAATGAATGCAATGTTTAACCATGTTGATGCCTTCATTGCTTTACCAGGTGGTCTAGGCACATTGGAAGAGATCTTTCATATTTCCTCTTGGGCCCAACTGCACATTCACCATAAACCCATAGGTTTGTTAAATGTTAATGGTTATTATGATAAGTTGTTGTCTTTTCTTGATCATGCTGTGGAACAAGAATTTCTATCATCTTCTGTACGACAAATCATAATCTCTGCTGCTACTGTTGAATAATTGATTGACCAACTACAAGCTTTCATTCCTGTAATTGATCCCTCCATGAGTCGTATAAATTGGTCATCTAAGGAAAGCCGTAAAAAGCTTAGATTGGATTTGAGCCTTCATTTATGAATCTTTGTGTCTTTTGGTTTTATTATTGTGTTTTGTTGATTCTTATATTTGTTTTAGTGTGTTTCAAGTTTGTCAGTGTTCGTTATTTCAGGTGATATCTTTTATACTCTATTTTTCTACCTTTAAACATTGAGGACAATGTCTCGTTTTAGTTGGGGGGGAGAGGGTAGTAGCTAAAAAAATAATAATTGTGTTTTCTATTTCATAAAACATGTGCAAAATTGTTGTTATTATGATGGCAGAGTAAGGAGAACTTTTTATGACTCTTAAGATATATCTTAGTAATCATTCGTAATAAGGTCTATCATAATACTTCTTGAAATATTCAGATTTACAAACTCTCGCATTGTTATCACTTAATTCTGCTCATATACTTATTTAACTTGTATTGTTAAACCTTAATTTACACACACACACTTTAACATATGATTATGGGTTGCATATTGGATTATTACATTATTTATGTTCTTTTGTTAAAGGTAACAACTAAGGGAAATGGATAGTATATAATTAAAAAAAAAAAAAAAAAAGAAAAAAAATGATAATAATAAAAATGTAGATAAGTTTGGTTTCGTAACCTCGCTAACCTAAAAAATTAAGCCCGAATGGGTATTTTAACACCTAATACCCTAAAGTCAACTGACTTGGGAGCTATTGGCCCAACGTTTGTTACATGGGTTGAGGAGAAAAGCTTAAGGAAATCAAACATTGCACTACCTACATATCAGTATCTGCGACCCGAGTTACTAAGCTCGTAGGGGTGTCTTAACACCTAATGCCCTAAGACCAACTGGTCTGGGAGTCATTAGCTGAAAGCTCATTACATGGGTTAAAGATGCATGGTGTTTTAAATTATATGTATATATATTAAAAAAAAGAGAAAAAATAAAAAAAATAAAAAAATAGTAATCCCAACCCAAGGAAGTTAACCTTAAACATTAGAACAAAAATTTTGTTTTCTTCCAAGAAAAGCCCCATAATTATGTGTTGATACATTGAGCACAAAAGAAAGGTTTATGAATATCTTGTTAAGAAGTATTGAGCAAGTATATAAATTTAACGAGAGTTTGTTTAACTAGATAGATTAATGGAAGTTAAATGATGACTACCTTGCTTTGTGGAATTTGCAAAGTATTTTTCTATTTTAACACTTTGATTACTAGGGACTAGTAATAAGCTAGTTGGGGGGTGTGATTAGTACTTAAAAGTGCATTTTTATCAAGGTTTTATATCATCATTTTGCACTTGAAGTATTAATAACTCCTTAACTAAAACATGTTTTATAATAATATATCTAATAATATAAGATACATTTAATTTGTGGTAAATATTCATTTTAAATGCAGGCCTATTACATAAATGAAAGGATTGATTGATGAATTTAAGAACTAAAATTGAAAGGATAAAGAAATGGTCAAACTTAGAAAAGAGATGTCGGTGCAATCCAAATCGGAACACTGTTCGGTAATTGGGTCATATCTGGAGTTCTAGATCTCAGATTTAGGTCTACTTGATATGGATGGGAAGGTAAGACATAGGCATATAACTTTTATATGGAGCCCAAGATCTAGAAAGGTCATTTTTATGTCCAAATTATTGCAACAACAAAGAAGCCTAAATTTGTTCTCTAGCCCGAGCACTGTTCAGTATTTTGGCCATATCTGGAGTTTTAGAAGTCAAAATGAGCTTAATTTTTTATGCAGGAAAGCTGAGACAATTTCCTACAACTTTCATGTTTCAAGTGGCTCCAATTTTGACGTTATCAATGATGTTTTTGGTAGACAATAGAAGATAAGGATTGTCACCAAGTCAAGAGTTGGTCACCCACTCATTAATTAGTCATCAAATCAATAGTTTCTAATTTTGGCCTATAAAAGAAGACATTTGCCATGCATTTAGGCATCTTGGTCTCCAGATCAAGATCATGCTCTTGCTTTCTCTCTTTGTATTTTTTGTAATGTTTATGCTTTGCTTTCATTAATATCAAGTTTATGCCTTTCATTTCCTTTCATTTATTTAGTTAACTTTTATCTTATTTATGTTCTTATTTTGTTTATTGATTTTTCTTTCTTTCATTATGTTTAGCTAAGTTTATTATGTCAAGGTGAAAAGGTTACACTAATGGTGTAAGAATAAGTATAGTGTAAACTTAATATGGACTTACATGTTTGATACTAACATGTTTTGTATTTGTTATCTTGTTCACTCTTTAATACTTTGCTTGTCAAATGACTAATCTTGATTTATGTTATATAACACTTGGTACAACAAATGCTTGGCACTTTTATAGTCCATACTGTATGGTATAACCGACACCTGAGCTATGAAAGGAACTTGAGTTGTTGTTAACATAAGTTATAATCATGAATGCTTGACAAGATTTACAAGTATTAGCATTAATCGAATAAGATGGCTAATGTAATCATGTTAATAATATATAATCTGATTGGAACCTCCTTTGTGTGTGGTTTCCAATTGAATAATAAGAGTTTATATTATACTTGTTTGACATACCATTAGTAGATCCTTTAACCTTGATATTTGTTATTATCATTGTTTAATCCTTACATTAATATTCCATCTCAAAGTTCTCATCATCTTCTTCTTCTTCTCCTTCTTTTCTTTATTATTATTATAATTGTTATTGTTATTGTTATTGTTATTGTTATTGTTGTTATTGTTATTGTTGTTATTATTATTGTTGTTATATTATTATTATTATTTATAATTTGTACAATTAACCACCCTGTGGTTCGACTCCGGTTTTGCTGGGTTATTTATCACTTCGACACTCCTGCACTTGGGAGAAGATCTTAATCTTTTAGTCATGTCAACTATCAAGCCTTTTTGTTGTTGGATGGCCATTGAGAGAGGTGCTGGTTATTAAGTTATGATGATTGATGAGTACTTAAAAATGTATTTTTATCAAGGTTTTATATCATCATTTTTCCACTTGAAGTATCAATAACTCTTTAGTTAGGGCATGTTTTATAATAACATATCTAATAATATAAGATACCTTTAATTTATGGTAAATGTTCATCTTAAATGCAGGTCTATCATATAAATCAAGGGATTGATTGATGAGTTTAACTACTAAAATTGATAAAACAAAGAGAGCTAAGATTAAAAAAGAGATATTAGTTTACTCCAAACTAGAACACCATTCAGTTATTAGATCATAAATACACGTGTAGAACTTGGGTTTAGGTACGCTTTATATGGATGGAAAGCTAAGACATAGGCTTAAAACTTTTATGAAGAATCTAAGATTCAAAAAGACCGTCTTTAAATTCAAATTATAGTAATAATGGAGAAGTCCAGACACTGTTCAGTGTTCAACCCATATCTCAAGTTCTAAAAGTCCAAATGTATAAGGTTTTTTTGGTTGGAAAGTTGAGATAATTTCCTAGAATTTTCATTAAGCCAATCTGTCCAAATTTTGATGTTAGCAATGACTTTTTGTTTAGACAAAAAGATAAGGATTGTTATCAATTCAAGATGTGGCCACCCACTCAACAATTAATCAACAAATCTATAGTTTTAATTTTTAGCCTATAAAAGGAGGCATTTGACATGCATTAGGCATCCTGGTTTTCAGATCAAGATCATGTTCTTGTTTTCTCTCTCTTTATATTTTTGTAATGCTTAAGTTTTGCTTATATTAATCTCTTGTTTATACTTCTCATTTCCTTTTCTTTACTTAGTTAACTTACAATTTTTTATGTTCTTATCTTGTTTATTTATGTTTCTCTCTTTTATTATGTTTAGTTAAGTTTATTATGTCAAAGCGAAAATATTACACTAATATGTTTGATACTAACATGTTTTATATTTGTTATCTTGTTCACTTTTAATACTTTACTTGTTAAATGGTTAATCTATATTTATATTGTATAACCCTTGATACAACAAATACTTCGCACTTTCATTGCCCAACTGTATGGTATAACTGATTAGTACTTAATAGTACATTTTTATCAAGGTTTTATATCATCATTTTGCACTTAAAGTATCAATGACTCCTTAACTAAAACATGTTTTACAATAACAAGTATGAAACTATAAGATACCTTGAATTTATGGTAAATGTTCATATTAAATGCAGGCTGACACAACTAAAAGATTGATGTCTTCTCCCAAGTGCAGAAGTATCGAAGTAATAAATAACCCGGCAAGACCGGGGTCGAACCATAGTGAGGTTAATTGTACAAATTATAAATAATAATACAATAACAATAACAATAACAACAACAACAATAATAATAGTAATAACAGCAATAATAATAATAATAATAATAGTAGTAGTAGTAGTAGTGGTAATACTAATAATAATAATAATAATAATAATAATAATAATAAAGAAGAAGATGAGAACTTTGATATGGAATATTAACGTAAAGATTTAACAATGATAACAATAAATGTCAAGGTTAGAGGATCCACTAATGATATGTCTAACAAGTATAGTATAAACTCTTATTAGTCAATTGGAAACCACACACAAAGGAGATTCCAATCAGATTATAGATTGTTAACATGATTACATTAGTCATCTTCTTCAATTAATGCTAATACTTGTAAATTTCGTCAAGCATTCATGATTATAACTTATGTTAACAACAAATCAAGTTCTTTTCATAGCTCAGGTGTCGGTTATACCATACAATATAGGCTATGAAAGTGTCAAGCATTTGTTGTACCAAGTGTTATACAATATAAATCAAGATTAGTCATTTAACAAGCAATGATTTAAAGAGTGAACAAGATAACAAATACAAAACATGTTAGTATCAAACATTAAAGTACATATTGAGTTTACACTATACTTATTCTTACACCATTAGTGTAACCTTTTCACCTTGACATAATAAACTTAGCTAGACATAATGAAAGAGAGAAAAATAAGTAAACAAAATAAGAATATAAATAAGATAAAAGTTAACTACGTAAATGAAAGGAAATGAAAGGCATAAACTTGATATTAATGAAAGCAAGGTATAAACATTACAAAAAATACAAAGAGAGAAAGCAAGAGCATGATCTTGATCTGGACACCAAGATGCCTAAATGTATGGCAAATGCCTCCTTTTATAGGCCAAAATTAGGAACTATTGATTTGATGACTAATTGATGAGTGAGTGGCCAACTCTTGACTTGGTGACAATCCTTATCTTCTCTTGTCTGCCCAAAACATCATTGATAGTGTCAAAATTAGAGCCACTTAAAACATGAAAGTTGTAGGAAATTGTCTCAGCTTTCTTGTGTAAAACATTCAGCTCATTTAGACTTCTAAAACTCCAGATATGGCCAAAATACTGAACAATGCTCGGGTTGGAGGACAGATTCGGGCTTCTTTGTTGTTGCTAAAATTTGGACTTGAAAATGACCTTTCTAGATATTGGGCTCCATATGAAAGTTGTAGACCTATGTCTTACCTTTTCATCCATATAAAGTAGACCTAAATCTGAGATCTATAGCTCCAGATATGACCCAATTACTGATTAGTGTTCCAGTTTGGATTGCATCGACATCTTTTTTCTAAGTTTGGCCACCTCTTTATCCTTTCAATTTTAGTTCTTAAATTCATCAATCAATCCTTTTATTTATGTGATAGGCCTGCATTTAAAATGAACATTTACCACACTTAAAAGTGTGTATGGTATAACCGACACCTGAGCTATGAAAGGAACTTGATTTGTTGTTAACATAAGTTATAATCATGAATGCTTGACGACATTTACAAGTATTAGCATTAATTGAATAAGATGACTAATGTAATCATGTTAACAATTTGAGTTATTGATACTTCAAGTGCAAAATGATGATATAAAACCTTGATAAAAATGCACTTTTAAGTTCTAATCACAGGCCTATCATATAAATGAAAGGATTGATTGATGAGTTTAACTTGTAAAATTTAGAAGACAAGTAGACGACTAAGCTTAGAAAAGAGATGTTGATTCAGTCCAAACTAGAACACTATTTGGTCATTGGATCATAACTGGAGCTCTCGAGTTTGGATTTAGGTCTGCTCTATATAAATAAAAAGTTAAGACATAGGCCTAAAATTTCATGTGGAGTCTAAGATTCAAAAAGGTCATTTTCAAATCCAAATTATGGTAACAATGGAGAATTCTAAATCTGTGATGCAGCCCCAACATTGTTCAGTATTCAACCTATATCTCGAGTTCTAGAAGTCTAAATACACCAAGGTTTTTTTTCTTGGAAAGTTAAGATAATTTTCTAGAACTTTCATTGAGATAATTTGTTCAAATTCTGATATTAGCAATAATGTTTTGTTCAGACAAGAAGATAAAGATTGTCACCTAGTCAAGATGTGGCCATCCACTTAATAATTAGTTAACAAATCAATAGTTTCAAATTTTGGCCTATAAAATGAGACGTTTTCCATGCATTTAGGCATCTTGGTTTTCAGATCAAGATCATGTTCTTACTCTCCTTCTTTATATATTTGTAATACTTAAGTTTTGCTTTCAGTAATCTCTTATTTATGTTATTCATTTACTTTCCTTTACTTAGTACACTTATATCTTATTTAAGCTCTTATCTTGTTTATTTATGTTTCTCTCTTTTATTATGTTTAGTTAAGTTTATTGTGTCAAGGTGAAAATGTTAACTAATGGTGTAAGAATAAGCATAGTATAAACTCAACATGGACTTTAATGTTTCATAGTAACATGTTTGTATTTGTTATCTTCTTCAATCTTAATACTTTGCTTGTTAAATGGTTAATCTAGATTTGTGTTGTATAACAATTGATACAATAAATACATGACATTTTCATAGCCCAACCGTATGATATAATCTACACTTGTGTTATGAAAGGAACTTGATTTGTTGTTAACATAAGTTATAATCATGAATACCTGACAACATTTATAAGTATTAGTATTATTCGAATAAGATAAGTAATATAATCATGTTAACAATTTATAATCCGATTGGAACCTCCTTTGTGTGTGGTTTCCAATTGAATAATAAAAAGATTTTATATTATACCTATTTGAAATACCATTAGTGGATTCTCTAACCTTGACTATTATTTTTATCCTTGTTTAATCTTCACATTAATCTTATATCTTAAAGTCCTCTTTAAACCACGACGACAACTACCACCACCAGCACCATTATTATTATTAATATTTATGATTTATATAGTTAACCTCCCTGTGATTCGACCCTGATCTTGCTGGGTTATTTATTACTTCAACACTCCTATATTTGAGAGAAGAAATCAATCTTTTGGTTGTATCAACAACCGACACCTATGCTATGAAAGAAACTTGATTTGTTGTTAATTTAAGTTATAATCATGAATACCTAATAATATTTACAAGTATTAACATTATTCGAATAAGATAATTAATGAAATCGTGTTAACAATTTATAATTTGATTGTAACCTTCTTTGTGTGTGGTTTTCAGTTGAGTAATAAAAAGAGTTTATACTATTCTTATTTGAAATACCATTAGTGGATCCTTTAACCTTAACAATTATTTTATCCTTGTTTAATCTTTGCATTAATCTTATATTTCAAAGTCCTCTTTAACTCATCATCATCATCATCATTATTATTTATAATTTATATTGTTAACCTCCTTGTGGTTCAACCCCGGTCTTGCTGAGTTATTTATTACTTCAACACTCCTACACTTGGAAGAAGACATCAATCTTTTGGTTGAGTCAAGTTTTTGGCGTCATTTTCAAAGAGGTAAATTCTTATATAAGTTATAATATTTGTTTGATTTTCTCTTTTTAGTTTTCTCTTATCTAAATTTTATTTATTTTGTTTTATTTCTTTTTCTTTTTTGTTTCTTTGCTTCGTTTCATTGTCTTTTTATATGTGCATGAGAGTTTGGTCACATATATTATGTAGTAGATATTGTAAGGTATCCTCATCATTTTCAAAAAATATGGCCAAAGAAGATAACCAGTCACTTCATAATGAGAATAATAAGAATAACCACATGAATCCCACAAGAACAAGTGCACCATCATGTATAGTTTTCCCCCTTGATGCATCTTATTTTAATTTTAAACTACACATTATTCAACTTTTACCTTCTTTTCATGGATTAGATTTAAAAAATCCATACTTTCATTTAAGGGAATTTGAAGAGGTCTATAACATCTATAATGACTTAAATTAGAGCATGAACACCATTAGATTAAAGCTTTTTTCTTTTTCATTAAAGCCAAAACATGGCTATAAAATTTAAGAACAAGATCCATTCACACTTGGAATGAAACGCGACAATAACTTTTAAAGAATATTTTTCCTTCTCATTAAATAAACTCTTTCAAAAGAAAAATCATCACTTTCACTGAAAAACCAGGAGAAACATTTTATCAATGTTAGGATAGGTATCGAGACTTCCTTAATACTTGCCCTCATTATGGTTTTGAAAGATAGAGAATGGTTTGATATTTTTATGAAGGGTTAACACCTAAAGATAAGCAAATGGTTGAATTGATATGCAATGGAACTTTTGAAGATAAAGACCTTAATGAAGCAATAGAGTACCTAGACTTTCTTGTTGAAAATGCTCAAAATTAGGACTTATAAGGTATCAAGTAAAACTCAACCTCATACATCTAGTGGAGGAATATACAAACTTATATAAGATCATGACCTCTAAGTCAAGTTTACATCTTTAGCTAGAAAAGTTGATGCACTAGAATTAAAAAAGAGCGGTCAATTAAAATTTATTCAAGACATTATGTATTAAATATGTGAAACTAATGACTGTCCAACTTTGCCCTCTTTCAAGAAATGCCTCCATGAAGAAGCTTATACTTTAAATAGTTTTCAAAGTCTTAATCATAACCCATACTCACAAACATACAACCCTAGTTGAAAAAATTACCCAAATTTCAGTTGGAAAAGTGATAACAATAATGTATAAACTTCATAGCCACCATTTCAAACACACTATAATTTCTAAAATTCGTAAAGATATGCACCTCCTTATACTCCCCTTACTGTAAGAAATCTTAAGAAAACATTTGACACGACTAAAAGATTGATGTCTTCTCCCAAGTGCAGGAGTGTCGAAGTAATAAATAACCCGGCAAGACCGGGGTCGAACCATAGAGAGGTTATTTGTACAAATTATAAATAACAATAATACAACAACAATAACAATAACAATAACAATAACAATAACAATAACAATAATAATAATAATAATAACAATAATAATAATAATAATAATAATAATAATAGTAATACTAATACTAATAATAATAATAATAGTAGTAGTAGTAGTAGTAGTAGTAATAGTAGTAATAATAATAATAATAATAATAAAGAAAGAGAAGAAGAAGAAGATGATGAGAACTTGGAGATGGAAAATTAATGTAAGGATTAAACAATAATAAAAAAAAATGTCAAGGTTAGAGGTTCCACTAATGGTATATCAAACAAGTATAGTATAAACTCTTATTATTGAATTGGAAACCACACACAAAGGAGGTTCCAATCAGATTATATATTGTTAACATGATTACATTAGTCATCTTATTCAATTAATGCTAATACTTGTAAATCTCGTCAAGCATTCATGATTATAACTTATGTTAACAACAAATCAAGTTCCTTTCATAGCTCAGGTGTCGGTTATACCATACATTATGGGCTATGAAAGTGCCAAGCATTTGTTGTACCAAGTGTTATACAACATAAATCAAGATTAGTCATTTAACAAGCAAAGTATTAAAGAGTGAACAAGATAACAAATATAAAACATGTTAGTATCAAACATTAAAGTCCATATTAAGTTTACATTATACTTATTCTTACACCATTAGTGTAACCTTTTCACCTTGACATAACTAACTTAGCTAGACATAATGAAAGAAAGCAAAATAAATAAACAAAATAAGAACATAAAAGTTAACTAAGTAAAGGAAAGGAAATGAAAGGCATAAACTTAATATTAATGAAAGCAAAGCATAAACATTACAAAAAATACAAAGAGAGAAAGGAAGAGCATGATCTTGATCTGGAAACCAAGATGCCTAAATGCATGGCAAATGCCTCCTTTTATAGGCCAAAATTGGGAACTATTGATTTGATTACTAATTGATAAGTGGGTGGCCAACTTTTGACTTGGTGACAATCCTTATCTTCTCTTGTCTGCCCAACACGTCATTGATAACGTCAAACTTGGAGCCAGTTGCAAACATGAAAGTTGTAGGCAATTGTCTCAGCTTTCTTGTGTAAAACATTCAGCTTATTGGGACTTCTAGAACTCCAGATATCGCCAAAATACCGAACAGTGCTCGGGCTGGAAGACAGATTCGGGCTTCTTTGTTGTTTCTACAATTTGGACTTGATAATGGCCTTTTTAGATCTTGGGCTCCATATGAAAGTTGTAGGCCTATGTCTTACCTTTCCATCCATGTAAATTGGACCTAAATCTGAGATATATAGCTCTAGATATGACCCAATTACCGAATAGTGTTCCGGTTTGGATTGCACCGACATCTCTTTTCTAAGTTTGACCATCTCTTTGCCCTTGCAATTTAAGTTCTTAAAGTCATCAATCAATCCTTTCATTTATGTGATAGGCCTGCATTTAAAATGAATATTTACCACAAATTAAAGGTATCTTATATTATTAGATATATTATTATAAAGCATGCTTTAGTTAAGGAGTTATTGATACTTCAAGTGCAAAATGATGATATAAAACCATGACAAAAATGCACTTTTAAGTACTAATCAACATTGCATGCATTCATTGAAAAGCAAGAGACAATCAACACTTAACTTGCTTAAAGCATGACAGATTTTAAAGATACTCTTGTAAAATTCACATCTGCTCTTAGTTTTCAAGAGAAATGTAAGTTTCCATCTCAACCACAACAAAATCCCAAGGGGCAATGCAATGCAAATGCAAGTAGTTTTAGAAGCCAACATATGAATCAAGTCAAATTGGTCATTATTCTTCGTAGTAGTAAGGTTATTGAAAAACCCACTTTTGAACCTTATGAGAAAGATGATGAGTTAATGTCTGAGGTAAGGAAGGGGTTGAATCTGAACATTGCAAAGAAAGGCTGATTTCCTGCGAGCACTTCCATTTTGTCATGCCATAACCAAATAAAAAAAAGCCAATCACAACTCTGAAATTATTGAAACTTCCACACAAGTAAGGATCAATATATCTTTGTTAGGTGCAATTAAACATGTATCTTCTTATGCTAAAATTTTAAAAAATTTGTGCACTGTGAAGAGAAAACTAAATGTGAAAAATAAATTAAGCCTTCTTAGCTAAACAAGTAAGTGTCATTCTTCATAACAATAATGTTTTGAAATATAAAGACCATGGTTGTCTTATAATTTCTTGCTTTATTAGAGAATGTGAAATTGAAAGAGTTTTACTTGATCTTACAGCTAGTGTTAATTTACTTCCATATTTGATCTTTTAGAGTCATAATCTAGGTGAATTAAAATAAATTTCTGTAACTCTTTTACTTGCTGATAAATCTGTAAAAGTGCCTACAGTAATAATGAAAAATGTATTAGCAAGATAAAGTTGAGAGTAATTTTGAACATTTAACGTTGTCTCTTTCTTTCTATGGAAGATTCTAATATTTTTTTTCCCTCCTTCCATAATATTTATCTATTGCCAAATTAGCTAGAATTAAATTATTTCCTTCTATATGAAGTGTGAAGACTAATATTGACCTTTGGACTAAACTACAAGATGCTCCAAAATGGATCCAAGGGACAGGAAAGAAAAAAAGTTTTGTTTCTACCAATTTTTCATGTTCTGAAAAAATTCTCGAATGCTAGTGTTGCTATATTTAAAGTTGTGTAAGCTATAAATATTCTAGTCAATAGATGAGGTAGGTAAAGTGATTGATGCTTAAAAATGTATTTTTATCAAGGTTTTATATCATCATTTTGCACGTGAAGTATCAATAACTCCTTAACTAAAGCATGTTTTATAATAATATATCTAATAATATAAGATACCTTTAATTTATGTTAAATGTTCATTTTAAATGCAGGCCTATCACATAAATGAAAGGATTGATTGATGAATTTAAGAATTGAAATTGAAAGGATAAAGAGATGGTCAAACTTAGAAAAGAGATGTCGGTGCAATCCAAACCGGAATACTGTTTGGTAATTAGGTTATATCTGGAGTTGTAGATCTCAGATTTAAGTCTACTTTATATGGATGGAAAGGTCAGACATAGGCCTACAACTTTCATATGGAGCCCAAGATCTAAAAAGATCATTTTCAAGTCCAAATTATAGCAACAACAAAGAAACCCGAATCTGTCCTCTAGCCCGAGCACTGTTCAGGATTTTGATCATATCTGGAGTTCTAGAAGTTAAAATGAGCTGAATGTTTTACACAAGAATGATGAGACAATTTGCTACAACTTTCATGTTTTCAAGTGGCTCCAATTTTTACGTTATCAATGACATTTTGGGCAGACAAGAGAAGATAAGGATTGTCACCAAGTCAAGAGTTGGCCACCTACTCATCAATTAGTCATTAAATCAATAGTTTCCAATTTTGGCCTATAAAAGGAGGCATTTGCCATGCATTTAGGCATCTTGATTTCCAAATCAAGATCATGCTGTTGCTTTCTCTTTTTGTATTTTTTGTAATGTTTATGCTTTGCTTTCATTAATATCAAGTTTATGCCTTTCATTTCCTTTCATTTACTTAGTTAACTTTTATCTTATTTATGTTCTTATTTTGTTTATTTATTTTTCTTTCTTTCATTATGTCTAGCTAAGTTTATTATGTCAAGGTGAAAAGGTTACACTAATGGTGTAAGAATAAGTATAGTGTAAACTTAATATGGACTTTAATGTTTGATACTAACATGTTTTGTATTTGTGATCTTGTTAACGCTTCAATACTTTGCTTGTTAAATGACTAATCTTGATTTATGTTGTATAACACTTAGTACAACAAATGCTTGGCACTTTCATAGCCCATACTGTATGGTATAACCGACACCTGAGCTATGAAAGAAACTTGATTTGTTGTTAACATAAGTTATAATCATGAATGCTTAACGAGATTTACAAGTATTAGCATTCATCGAATAAGATGACTAATGTAATCATGTTAACAATCTATAATCAGATTGAAACCTTCTTTGTGTGTGGTTTCCAATTGAATAATAAAAATTTATACTATAGTTGTTTGATATACCATTAGTGGATCCTCTAACCTTGACATTTATTATTTTCATTGTTTAATTCTAACATTAATATTCCATATCAAAGTTTTCATTTTCCTTTTCTTCTTCTCCTTCTCTTTCTTTATTATTATTATTATTATTATTAGTATTACTACTACTACTACTACTATTATTATTATTATTATTATTATTATTATTGTTACTATTACTATTATTGTTGTTGTTGTTACTATTATTGTTGTTTATAATTCGTACAATTAACCTTCCTATGGTTCGACCCCGGTCTTGCCGGGTTATTTATTACTTCGACACTCCTACACTTGAGAGAAGATATCAATGTTTTAGTCGTGTCACAAAGTTAATTGTGTAGCAAGGTAGATGAGAATTGTATGATGCTTTACTTTAATATTGTAGCTAATCCATGTGAAAGCATATTTCATTTCATTTTCATTCAAAATATAATCCAAGATATAGCATAGCATTTGGATTCATGAAGAGTTTAATGAATATATATATATATATATATATATATATATATAGATATATATATGATTGAGAGATAAGGAAGGAATATATATGGATTTTCGTTTTGTGGGCTGTTTTTTTTTTTGTTTTAAAAAGAATCCAATTATATGCAATTTTTCTATTATTAGAGGCGAGTCCATATAAAACCTTTTAGCTAATATGTTTTTTTTTTAATTTACATTTCTTTTAAATTCATTAAGAAGCGCTCTATTTTTATTTACATTTTTTTTAAAATCAAGTAAAAAGCATATCAAGTTCTCAAGTATAAATTCTACCACGCTTTTCCAATACTTATTAATCCCTTGTTTGCAGAACCTATTTATCATAAATTACATAAATTTATCATAGGTCACCACATACGTAACCACCTATGTATAAACAGAAATTTCTTTAACTAATTCTTCTATATTTATTTTCTTTAACATAATCTCTCAATTTAGAAAATTCATTGATTATTTGGATCTACCAGTTTGGATAGTGTAACACCTCAAATTAGGTTTTCTTCAAGTCAAATCTCTATAACTAACTTCTCCCGTATCCATTACTCTTTAATAGAATCTTCACTGTTGAGGATTATCAATTCCCAATGCATTTAGAAATTATTTTTCTTTTTGTCAATTTCAAATTGAAGAAACCTCTCTGTTAATTAATTTGAGATTTTTTTTAAATCAAAGAATAAGAAAGTTTCTTAAAAAAACATGTGCATTTCACAAGACTTATCGGTGCTTTTTTGGGGGAGAGCACATAACTTTCACATGTTGTTTCGTATGGAATTAATGAACATATCCTATTGCAAGATACGTGTTCTTTAAATCATTGTAATAAAACCCAGCCCGGTCTTAATTTAGTAACATGTCAATCTAGTATTTGTTAGATATTTTATGTCGATTAAAACTTTACTTGATTAAACCTAGTTAATCCAACAACTTAACTCATAATTTGATTGATTTAGCTAAAATGAATGAGATTGATTTGATTATTTAACAATTTTTGTAAATTATTATTTTAATTTTTTAACAATTTTTTTAATGATACTATTTTAAAATAATTTGAATTAACTTATTTAATCTATGAATTTCTTGAACCGAGTCATGAACTGGGCCGAATCTTATGCATTCACCTATTTTTATGTCCCTGTCTTACTAGTGACCATTTTGTCATTCCGATCTCATGGTGCCGTTTTAATACGAGGAGGAGGAAGAATTCTGATCATTAGCTTTTTCAATCCATTAATTGGATTTTTCTTTTCTTTCTTTTTTCCACAACAAAGATGAATGGCCTACAATTATCGCCACAACAAACATGAATGGCCTCCTCAGCACAAGGAATGGCCCTTCGCCATCCTCAGGGCACAATTCTATATGCAAAAAAGCAAAACTATATGCAGATCACCATAGTACGTAATCCTTCATATGCTTTGGCTGTGAAGTATTAACAGCAACAAAACATCTCAGCAGCAGCACAGCATCTTCATCCTCATCAGCAATCAATCCGAATTAACACCTCCTTATTCAGAATGGTAATTAACCATGTATAAAAATCATAACTATAACAGATAAAAAATAAACTAATAAAGAATCAACAGCTACTTTTCAAAGAAGGAAATTACATCTATGGTAGACCTCTTAGAAGGAAACTAAAACTACCTCAAATAAAAAACAAATCAATACACACACACACTTATATATATATATATATATATAAGGAATACTATATTTACAGAAAGAAATAAGTGATGAAAAGGTAATAGTTAATTACTACTCTATATATAGAAAGCATCCTGTACAAATTAGTTATTCATGCTCACGTTTGTATTCTTGGCAGTAATTGTAGTAGATCCATATTTTTCATCTACTGCGTTCCCTTGTTCAGCTTATTCTCTTGGTATTAGAGCGTGAGTTAGCACACACATACCAAACACAATCACATACTTTACAATGACTTCGTTGTCTCTTAGTATTGGGAACTTTATTACCCTCAAACTTAACCAAACAAACTACCCATTATAGCGAGAACAAGCTCTTGCAAAAAGTCAAGAGCTAGTTGAGGATCTCACCAATAAAGATCCTGCACCAGCAAAATACAACACACAAGATTCAATCAATAACTTACACAAAAAAATACAGTACCAGTCCTAACAGAAGCCTTCATCTCTTGGAGAAAATCTGACTGATTCCTTTGAGGTTGGATTATTGGAACCTTTTCTGAAGAAGCACTTAGTCTTGTTGTTAGACTAGAAACAACATCTGCTGTTTGGGAAGCACTGAAAAATGTGTATTTACACTTCGTTAGCAGGTTATTTACTTCCATAAACATGAAAATCAATCTATGGAAGAGCATTTCCACACCTTCAAAAGCTTGTGTGACAGCCTTGCAGCAATTAAAAAACTAGTTTCAGATAATGAAAAGGTTTTTTTTCTTCTCACCAACCTTGGTCCACAATATGAAAACTTCAGAACAACCATGTTGAAGCCTCCAAGACCATCCTATTCAGAGCTGGTTTTATAGCTTCAAAATTTTGATCAACGTCGAAATTGATTCTCCTCTCATACAGACATACCAAACACAGTTTCCACAATAACTTGCATTTTATGCACAACAACAGCAACGCCATCAGCAGAGAACACAATAGCCTTCCTCGGTATGTAGCATATATCAGTTCACATCTAATGGAAGAGGATTTCAAGCCCAGCAATCCAGAGATCAAAATAGAAGGTATTTTAATCCCACTTAACAATGTCATCCTCCACCACCAGGAGAATGCTGCATGACTTAAATAGAATGAGATTTGTATCGTGAAGACAAATGACAATATTGTGGCACAACGGGTCACATTGTTAAAATATACTGGTGGATACCTAAATAAGATACTACTCAAGATACTGAAATCCCACAAGCACTAGCAACCCTTACACTAGACAACACCGTAGTTGACACGGAATGGACATCAGACATTAGTACATCAAATTATATGATAAGTAAGCCAAGTATGTTAATTGATGTTTGTAAGTATTTAGGAAGTAATTCTGTTGTTACTAGACATGGATTGTCTCTACCGATTATTGGTATTGGAGATTCATTTATTAAACAAACAAATACTAAATTACTTATTAATGATGTTTTCCTTGTTACTAAATTAACTAAAAATTTACTTTCAGTAAGTCAACTTACCAAACAATTTCTTATAAACTGTGAGTTTTCTGACGTTGATTTTTATGTTAAGGAATGAAAAAAACATAAACATGATCTTTATGTCTTGCACAACTCGCTAGAATAATTATTTATCGTTTTAAAACTAGGTCAGCAGAAGTTTGGCATCAATGCTTAAGTCATCCTCAAGCTTCTACTATGCGACTATTAAAAAATAAATGATTAATTGACATCACAGGTGTTATGAAAACTGAGCAACTTTATGATAGTTGTCAATTAGAAAAACTTAGCAAATTACCTTTTTTTTTGCATTCTAAACATTCAAGTATAGATATTGTTGAAAAAATACATTCTGATTTATGGGGACCTGCCCCTATTTTATCTATTGAAAAATTCAAATATCATGCTTGCCTAGTAGATGATTTCTCTAAATATACATGGATAATTCCTCTTTATAACAAATCTAATTTTCTAACAGTGTTTATATCATTTGAAAATTATGTTAGTATGCAATTCAATAAACAGATCAAAGTCTTTCACTCAGATGAAGGAGGAGAATTTATTAACTCAAAATTATCAAGTCACTTTCGCTCCATAGGAATTGTTTACCAGGTATCTTGTCCTTACACTCCTGAACAAACAGATATGGTTGAACGGTGACATAGAAGTATCCTGGTTGAACGGTGACATAGAATTATAAGAGAAGTAGGTATGACAATGTTATTCCATAGTGGTACTCCTTTATTTTTATGACTTGAAGCTTTTACAATTGTTATTTATCTCATTAATAGACTACCCTCTTCTGCTCTTAACTCTAAAACTCTATATTTTTGATTACATGGTAAACACCCTATTTATTCATCTGTTCGTATTTTTGGCTCCCGATGTTTCCCTTATATTTGGGACACAAGACGAAATAAATTTGACTCAAAAAGTGTTCCATGTATTTTTGTAGGATATACTGATCAACATAAGGGATATAAATGCTTTCATCTAATAAGCAAAAATTTTTTTGTCTCACAACATGTGGTTTTTAGTGAATCTATTTTTTCATATAAACAAACTAAAACCACCACAAATATTGATTGCTGTAATCATGTCATTAGCATATTTGACTCTTGGCTAACTATTCTTGCTTCACATTCTCTTGCAGATGTCTCTGAAACACCAGCAGCACCACCATGCTTCAATTCACTGTCTATACCCCTGCTTCCTACCATGACCTCAAATACACCAGTGTGTTTTACAAATATTTATCTAACTGATGTTGCTCTGCTACTCCATGGTGATAGCACCCCAACCCGCTAGCAACTTTAGTAGTAGTATGACACTTCAATTACTCAGCCAGAGACATTCCAGTAGGAGACAGTCCATACTTCTAGTCCTGATATGCAGCAGTAGGAGACATTCCAGCGGGAGATAGTGCATACTTTTTGTCCTGATATCTCTAATTCTGCGGCTGTACAATCTCTTCATGATATCTCTAATTCTGGTCCTCCCACTGATCAACAAATAGAAGCCTTTTCCTCACTACAACACCTTAGTCCGGGGAATGATATTTAGCAGGTGGCAGCTCACACTCAGCAGGAGATTACCCACAATCTCTGTCCCTATATTTCCTATATTGCAGTAAGACATTTTATTCCTACTCATGTTTATCAGCAACCACCCTTTGAGACCTTAACTACTCAGCAGCAGCAAGACCACCCAAATTCAGCTTCTCACTCTATGGTTACTCGTTCACAACGTACGCTACACAAAGTTGCATAACCTCCTTGTAGTGATTCCTTTACAGACGAGTTTGTTCCCAATTCCTCTACTTTAGCTCCTCACACCATGACCACTTGGTCCTACCATGGCATCATAAAGCCAAATCCCAAGTATGCATTAACATCTATCATCTCTGCTGGGATACCACGTGAACTGTGATCTGTGTGATCTGCACTAGCTTACCGAGGGTGGAAAGCAACAATAGAGGATAAACTTACATCCTTACACCAAAATCAGACATGGACATTGGTACCTCATACCACCAATATGCATATCATAGGTTCCAAATGGGTATTTAAAACCAAACTCAGATCTGATGGCAGCTTGGAGCATTTTAAAGCCTATGTTGTTGTCAAAGGATACCATTAGATTGATGGTCTAGACTACACTGAAACATTCTCTCAAGTTGTAAAGCCCAGCACCATTCGGCTAATTATCACTATAGCTCTTATTCATCATTGACCCCTACGACAGCTTGATGTAAAAAATACATTTTTGCATGGTTTGATTTCTGAAAACCTCTACATGGAACAGCCAACAAGAATGCCAAATCCTCATCATCCATAGCATGTCTACAAGCTCCAACGTGCCCTTTATGGCCTTAAATAAGCACCTCATGCTTGGTTTGATCATTTTAGTTCCTTTCTCCTCGAATATGATTTCCTTTGTAGCTTAGCAGATCCTTCTCTATTTATTTCTCATTCTGATCATGGTTCTTTTTTCTCCTACTTTATATTGATGATATACTTCTTACAAGAACTACGGATAAACTTGTTGCAGACTTCATTACTCTACTCAATCAAGAATTTGCCATGAAGGACTTAGGCCTTACTCATCATTTTCTTGACACAGAAATTTCACCCATGCCAAATGGACTTCACTTTATGCCTTTACAATTCTAGAGCATGTTGATATGATTCACTGTAAACCCATGACTACACCACTTGAAGCACGAATTAAAGCCTCCTTAAATGCTCCTCTTTTAGCGAATGTCAGTTTCTTTCAGGGGCATGTTGGCTCCCTCTAGTATCTCACCCTCACCCAACCAAATCTCTCTTTTATTGTTAATTATGTCTCTCAATTCATGCATGCTGCTACAACTGTTCATTTAAAAATGGTCCGCCGTATCTTATGATATGTCAAATGTACTATTAATAATGGTATGCACTTCACTTCTAATACTAATATTAATTTCTCTACTTTTTGAGATGTTGATTAGGTTGGCTGTCTCACTACATGACGTTCTACCATTGGCTACCGTGTCTTTCTTGGATGTAATCTCATCTCTTGATGTGCCAAGAAACAACATATCATTTCACGCTCTAGTACTGAAACTAAATATCATGCTATGGCCACCTACAAAACTTACCTGTCCCACCAACAATTGGTATCAGAGCCCCGTTTGTCAGAAAACAGAGGTATTTTTGGGAAATATCTGAATTTTCAAAGTTGTCAAAAACAAGTTTTGATCATTCCAAAGTGTAGAGCTCATCAATACGAACTCAACGATGCAAAAATCAGATCAATCGGAGCACGGGGTGGACCACACTCTCCATCTGAAATTTCAGCCCTGTAGCCTACGCGCCCCGAGGAAGAAGACGAGTGAGCCACACGCGCGCCATATTTGAGCCGCACCGAGCCAAGCCTCAAGCCGAGCCGCGAGCCGAGCCACAAGCCATATTTCGAATCCAAGCCGAGCTCCAAGCCATATTCCGAAGCCAAGCCAAGCTCCGAGCCATATTCTAAAGTCAAAGTCAAAAAGAATATTCCTTGGAATATTCCCGGTTCAACCCAGCAAACCACCCGAAGTGGTTTTTGGACCGGTTCGCCCCATTTTGGACCCGTTTTCTACAAAGTCAGACCGGTTCCCTACTATTTGGACCATTCCGGATCCATCTACGGTGTCGGTTTTGCCAAATTCAACTCCCAAAAGGTGATATAGTCATTTAAAGAGCAAAATGACTATAGAAAATGCACAAACACTCATTCCGAAGCTAACCAAAGACAACTATGATAGTTGGTGCATCAGATTGAAGGCATTCCTTGGTTCACAAGAGTGTATAGACATTGTGCAATATGGTTATGAGGAACCAGAGTCCAAAGAATCAGAAGATGCTTTACCAGAGGTACAGAAGCAAGTCCTCAAAGCCAATAGAAAGAAAGACAACAAAGCAAAGACCATCATTTATCAAGGTCTTGATGAAGCGACATTTGAAATCATTGCTTCCGTAGAAACATCAAAAGAAATATGGGAGGCTCTCCAACAAAAATATAAAGGTGCTGACAGAATAAAGAAGATTCGTCTCCAATCTTTGCGAGGTGAATTTGAATTATTACAAATGAAGTCCTCAGAATCCATTTCTGATTATCACACAAGAATTATGGTGATAGTCAATCAGATGAGAAGAAACGGAGAAGCCCTTTCAGATGCTCGAATTACTGAGAAAATTTTGAGATCCCTAGATCCAAAATTTGATTTTGTTGTTGTCGCTATTGAAGAGTCCAAAGAGGTGGACAAGTTAACTGTGGATGAACTTATGAGTTCTTTGCAAGCTCATGAGCAGAAGATTGTAAAAAGAAATGGAGATAAGGCAATTGAGCATGCCTTACAAGCAAAGTTGTCTCTCAAAGACAAATATGAGCAAGGGAAGACTTCAACAAGTGGATACACCACTCGAGGAAGGAGTCAACAAACACGAGGAGGATTTCAACGATTTCAAGGCAGAGGTTCTTGGAATACAGGTTTTAGAGCAAGAGGTGGTAGAAACACCACCAGAGGAGGTCGAGGACAACAAGCATTCACTCCTAGAGGAAGAGGAGGCGGTTACAATAACCGTGACAAGAGGAATATTCAGTGTTATAATTGCAATCAATTTGGCCACTATAGCATTGAATGTCAAAAGAAAGCTCCACTGGAGATACGTGAGCGAGTCAACTATGCAGAAGAGGATGTCAACAGTAGAGGAGCAGCTGCATTATTTGTCCAACAAGGACTTGACAAGAATCAAGAGAATATTTGGTATCTTGATTCTGGAGCCAGCAATCACATGTGTGGCCAACGAGATTTATTTGGTGATCTAGATGAGACCATACAAGGTTTTGTCACCTTTAGAGATACGTCAAAAGTTTCATTCAAAGGTAAAGGCAACATCCCAATCAAGTTGAAGAATGGCGATCATAGCTACATCGCCGATGTCTATTATGTCCCAGCCATAAAGCAGAACTTGGTGAGCATAGGTCAACTTTTGGAGAGAGGCTATACACTTTACATGAAGAATTGTCATCTGACAATTACAGACTACAATGGGAGATTAATTGCCTATGTGAAAATGTCCAAGAATAGGATGTTTCCTTTAAACATCCAATATGATGCAACAAAGTGTTTGAGTGCCATCACCAACAGTGAAGAATGGCTTTGGCACCTAAGGCTTGGACATCTGAATTTCACAAGTCTGAAGATGCTAGCAAGCAAAAAGATGGTCAAAGGTATGCCCCACATTGATCATCTAGAAGAAGTCTGTGAGAGTTGTGTCCTCAGCAAACATCACATATCTAGTTTTGCCAAAGAAGTCAACTGGAAAACAAACAAGCCACTAGAGTTAATACACACAGATGTGTGTGGTCCTATAAAGCCTATGTCGACTGGACAAAATAGGTACTTCCTCACTTTTATTGATGATTTTAGCAGAAAAACATGGGTATATTTTTTGAAGAGGAAGTCAGAAGTGTTCAATTGTTTTAAAGATTTTAAAGCAATTGTTGAGAAGCAAAGTGGCTATAAGATCAGAACCGTGAGATCTGATCAAGGTGGAGAATATACAGCAAATGACTTTGAAGCCTTTTGTACACAACAAGGCATCAGACATCAGACAACACCAGCTTATACACCACAGCTGAATGGTGTAGCTGAGAGGAAGAATCAAACAATTCTTGATATGGCAAGAAGTCTACTCAAAGCAAAGAAGCTACCCAAGCAATACTGGGCTGAAGCTGTATCATGTGCAGTATATTTGCTGAATCGCTGCCCAACCAGAAGTTTGCAAGCTGTCACTCCACAAGAAGCATGGAGTGGTCACAAACCAAGTGTTACTCATCTTTGAGTCTTTGGTTGTGTGGCATATGCAAAGATCCCAGATGCAAGAAGGACCAAACTTGATGATAAAAGCGAGAAATGCATCTTTGTCGGATACGGTGAGAGAAGAATGGGATACAAGCTGTATAATCCCATCACCAAGAAGGTAATTATGAGTAGAGATGTTATCTTTGAAGAAGATAAAACTTGGCAATGAAATGATGATCAAGAAGCAGTTAAATGGATTAGCACTGATTTGATCCTTGAAGATGAAGAAGTACCAACAGTACTTGCAGAAGGTCCAATAGTACCAGAAGATGAGCTACAAAGTCTGGTACACAGATTTCCTGTATTCAACAGGAGAAACACGCCAGAATCATCATCAACACCATCATTACCAGAACCATCATCAGCATCCTCATCAGAAGGACCAAGAAGGATGAGAAATCTAGAAGAGCTGTATGACGCCACTCAAGTAATGGAAGATACAACTCTATTTTGTTTCTTTACAGATAGTGACCCACTTAGCTTCAATAAAGCTATCACAGAAGAGAAGTGGATAAAAGCAATGGATGAAGAAATACATGCCATTGAAAAGAATGATACCTGGAAGCTGACTTATCTACCAGAAAACAAGAAAGCAATAGGTGTCAAATGGGTCTATAAGACAAAGAAGAATGCAAAAGGAGAAGTGCAAAGATACAAAGCAAGATTAGTAGCGAAAGGCTACAAACAGAGAGAAGGCATTGACTATGGAGAAGTGTTTGCTCTAGTAGCCCGGCCAGAGACAATCAGACTGATGATCTCACTAGCAGCACAACATAGATGGAAGATCTATCAACTTGATGTGAAGTCAGCATTTCTGAATGGCTTCCTAGAAGAAGAGATCTATGTTGAACAACCACTTGGATACATTGATGCTGAAAATAAAGGCAAAGTATACAAGTTGATGAAAGCCCTCTATGGTTTGAAGCAAGCTCCACGTGCTTGGAATACCAGAATTGACAGGTATTTTCAAGATAATGGATTTGAAAAATGTCCATATGAACACGCAATTTATGTGAAGAAAGAAGCAAACGGCAGCATATTATTTGTGTGCCTATATGTTGATGACTTGATATTCACCGGCAACAATCCTATCATGTTCGAAGACTTCAAGAAAAGCATGGTACAAGAGTTTGAGATGACAGACATTGGTCTGATGGCACATTTTCTTGGCTTAGCAGTGGTGCAGAAAGAAGAAGGGATTTTTGTATCCCAAAGCAGTTATGCCAAAGATATTCTTGAAAGGTTCAAGATGGAAAGCTGCAATCCGGTATCATCTCCAGTTGAGAATGGAGTGGAATTGAGGAAAAGTAAAGTTGGAAATGTTGATCCATCTTACTTCAAAAGCTTAGTAGGAAGCTTAAGGTACTTGACATGTACCAGACCAGATATACTCTACGGAGTCGGATTGATCAGCAGATATATGGAGAAGCCAGACCAGTCTCATTTGAATGCAGCCAAGAGAATTCTTCGCTACATCAAAGGCACAATAAATGAAGGTATGTTTTATACCTCAAGTATAAATTTCAATCTTACTGGCTACTCGGATAGTGATTGGGGTAGAGATTTGGATGAAAGAAAAAGTACAACTGGGTTTGTATTTTTCGTGGGAGATACATCTTTCACATGGTCATCCAAGAACCAATCAATTGTCACGTTATCAAGCTGTGAAGCTGAGTATGTTGCTGCCAACTCAGTTGTATGCCATTTAATATGGTTAAGGAATTTGCTGAAGTTTTTGGGATTTCCTCAAGAAACTCCTACAGAGATTTATATCAATAATCGATCAGCGATTGCATTGGCAAAGAATCTGGTGTATCATGAAAGAAGTAAACATATTGATACACGTCATCACTTTATCCGAGAGCATGTAAAGAACAAAGAAGTCGAGCTGATATCCTGCAAGACAGATGATCAAGTTGCAGATATCTTTACCAAGCCATTGAAAAGAGAACTATTTATCAGATTGAAATTCATGCTTGGAATGACATCCCTCGATTGAGTTTAAGGGGGAGATTTGTTAAAGTAAACTCAATCCAGAAGGTCAAGGAAGGCAGCCACCAGCTGTCACCGCCCAGCCACCAACCGACCAACCGCCAGCCGCTTTCACACCGTCGGCCAAAAACCGCCTTCACACTTGAAGGTTGAATTTTCTTGTTTTGATTTCGTGTATAAATAGATAGATAAGCTTATGCAATTATGTGTGGAGAGATTGAGAGAAACATTAGAGAGAAAGAGAGAAAGAAAAAGGGGTTGTTGTAAGCTTTTGTTTATGTAATTGGAAGCTTTGTTCTTGAAATAAAAGAGTGTGTTTTATCCCCTCCGAGTGTTTCAAAGCCACCACAAGTGGTTTCTCCCACCAACAGAAATAAGTGATGAAAAGATAATAGTTAATTACTACTCTATATATAAAGAGTATCCTGTACAATTAATTATGCTCCTGTGTGTATTCTTGACAGTAATTACAGTAAATCCATATTCTTCGCCTATGCGTTCCCTTGTTCAGTTTATTCTCTTGAAGGACTAGCTGGGTTTGCATTCCTGCA
>NW_011500448.1:20411-61061 GCF_000495115.2 Populus euphratica | reverse complement strand
CATTCCTGCATGTATGCTGTCTGTAGATGGATATTGAAGGCTTTTCTTTTCTGTTTTTCAATTCCGTATGTGTTGTTTTGTCCTTTCCAGTTCCCTTGGCTTTAATTTGCCGATGGGTTTGTATTTTCCTTCCCCTCGTTCTTTTCTCCTTTTGTTATCTACCGTTTTCCAATTAAGGCGTGCCTTGTTCTCATTAGGCGTATCTGAAGTAAGAAAGATCACCACTAACACACACACGCTAACAGAGAGAGAGAGAGAGAGAGAGTATGGCAAAGCAGATTGCATTATATAGATAAGAAAACTATATATGTGACAACAGGAGCCCTAAAGATAGAAATTACAAGGTTCTTTTGGAGGCCAACTGGAGCACATGTACTTTACCTATTCGGGCAAGAGACCTGGAGATTCAAAGACCATTCGTCTCAGATTTATATACTTCCATATATGACAAGAAATACGTTTTGTAACTTATATTATGTGAACCCTAATAAGCTGAACGACATTATTTCTTCCTACCATGCTCCACTATTACAAAGCCACCATAGTACTTAGCTGCCTCGTCGCTAGTGATAACAGGCTGTTTCTCCAGACCACCATAATTTTGAGCTGCCTCGTTCCTGGCAATAATTGGCTCCTTCACCATGGCTCCACGGTATGGGATGGCTATAACAGGCTCCTTCACCATGGTTCCACGGTATGGAGCTACCTCATTACTAGTGATTTTTGGCATCCGCACAGTGGAAATTTGAGGTCCGTGGTAAATAAATGTTTGCTGATGTTGGTATATATGATGTTGATGTGCTTGAGTTAAGGGGAGTCTTCCAGGCTTTCTAGTAATACAAGGCCGCCCACCATGGCTATCCTCGATCAGAGCAGAGCTTTGGATTCCTAGTGCCATAAGCGAAAATAACACTATATAATTGAAAGAACAATTAACACTGGAAAATTGTTTGCCTTGGTACAAAATAGGCCATCTATATATATATATAAGCAGAAAGCAGGCAGCTTGTAACTAGCTTCCTGCTTTCTGGACCCATCACAATCAACAGAGGCTTTCAAAAGATATGGGGTTCTCCACGTTGGCTGATTCCATGTTCACAAGCATCCCAGTCTATCCAGACAGACACACACTGTTGTTACTTTGACTTTTGATGCAATACAAGCACTGGTATACAGCGAGGCTACGTGCACAACTAGAATAAATTTTGTACTTTCACATAACAAGAAGAAGTTATGTATTTTCAGTGCAATCCCACAAAATAGAATTATTATGAAATAACCAGTGCAGAGGTGTCCTACTCAATAATGCAAAATAATCAATGAAGGTAGTTTATTCTAGCTTTGTTCTAGTTATTTAAGGATGTGCTAGATTCTGTAACAATGGACATCAATTGAGAACTTGCAGATATGTACATATGGTTACCTTTGGAAGGCATTATTAACACTTGACCTTTCCTTTCCTTTCCATTATTATAGTACAAACAGATGTGGCTTTCCCTTTTGTTAAAAACGAAAGGAAAATGGGTTCTGATCATGTGTTAAGATTAAGATTTATCATTTTTATATTATGGGACAGGATATACTGTATTATATGCCTCGGTTTCCTTGAAACTTTCCAAGAGAGATTTCATTTATATTTCATCTTTAGCTAGAAAAGTCAAGGCACTAGAATTATTTTTTTTTTCTCATGCCATCAAAACCTCACTGAAATCCGATGCTTCAATCTTTATGTTTCCAAAGCAATAATATTCTTGTTTATCTGTAGACAAATGCAGTGAGATGCTGAGGAGGTAGGATAAAGATAAGATGAAACATGGAAAAAGTTAAAGAATATCTCATTACATTTAATAATAGTGGTTCACATGTAGAAAAAGTTGATGAAAAGAATCCTCATCATTTCAAGATGCGTTCTGTGGACTGGAAAAGAGGTGTATACCCAGAGCATTTCCTTCTCTCCTTTCTTTGTTTCTTGAAGGCATGTAAAGCATCGAAGGGATCCCTCTGAATCTCACTATCACAGGAGACAAAGAAGTTTCTTAACGCAGAACTCTGAGCATGTGTTCAAGTAACTCTTAATAAATTAATAGATTACATACTTTAAAAAAAATTAAAAATCAAGTTTTATAAAAGTCTAATTTAGAGATAACTTTATACTTAAGAATCAAAAGCTTGAACCTAGATATAACTTTATATCTAAGAACTTTTAAGTATTTGAATGATGCCATAAATCCAGTTAATTTTTGATAAATTATGAATCTAGTTAATTTTTGATAAATTATTGTATGATCTTTTTCTCTTCAAAGAAATGTTGTTTTTCCATAAACAAACAAAAAAAAAAAAACTCATGTTTATTCTTCAACTTATTGTCCAAAATTTGCAGCTCAAAAAAACATAATGTAATCTTCTCTAACTAATCATAATGGACTGTTAACACGACCAAAAGATTGATGTCTTATTCCAAATATAGGAGTGTCGAAGTAATAAATAACCTGACAAGACCGAGGTCGAACCATAGGGAAATTAATTGTATAAATTATAGATAACAATAATAGAATAACAACAACAACAACAACAACAACAACAACAACAACAACAATAATAATAATAATAATAATAATAATAATAAAGAAGACGAAGAAAAAGAAAAAAAAGTTACTGAGAACTTTGAAATGAAAGATTAATGTAAGGATTAAACAATGATAACAACAAATGTCAAGATTAGAGGATCCACTAATGGTATGTCAAACAAGTATATTATAAACTCTTATTATTCAATTGGAAACCACACACAAAGAAGTTTCCAATCAAATTATAAATTCTTAGCATGATTACATTAGTTATCTTATTCAAATAATGTTAATAGTTATAAATGTTGTTAGGCATTCATGATTATAACTTATATTAACAACAAATCAAGTTCCTTTCATAGCACAGGTGTAGGTTATACCATATGGTTGGGCTATGAAAGTGCAAAGCATTTGTTGTACCAAGTGTTATACAACATAAATCTAGATTGGTCATTTAACAAGCAAAGTATTAAAGAATGAACAAGATAACAAATACAAAACATGTTAGTTGATTAGTACTTAAAAGTGTATCTTTATCAAGATTTTATATCATCATTTTGCATTTGAAGTATCAATAACTCCTTAACTAAAGCATGTTTTATAATAACATATCTAGTAATATAAGATATCTTTAATTTGTGGTAAATATTCATTTTAAGGAATAGGCCTATAATTAGTTTTATAATAACATATTCATTTTAAATAAAAGAATTGATTAATTAGTTTAAGAACTAAAATTGAAAGGACAAAGAGATATCCAAACTTAGAAAAGAGTTGTTGGTACAGTCCAAACCGGAACACTGTTCGGTAATTGGGTCATATCTAGAGCTATAGATCTCAGATTTAGGTCTACTTAATATGGATGAAAAGGTAAGACATAGGCCTATAATTTCATATAGAGCCAAAGATTTAAAAAGTCATTTTCAAGTCCAAATTGTAGCAACAACAAAGAAGCCCGAATCTGTCCTCCAGCCTGAGCACTGTTCAGTATTTTGGCCATATCTAGAGTTCCAAAAGTCGAAATGAGCTGAATTTTTTCCACAAGAAAGCTGAGACAATTTCCTACAACTTTCATGTTTCAAGTGGCTCCAATTTTGACGTTATCAATGACATTTTGGACAGACAAAAGAAGATAAGGATTGTCACCAAGTCAAGAGTTGGTCACCCACTCATCAATTAGTCATCAAATCAATAGTTCCGAATTTTCGTCTATAAAAGGAGGAATTTGCCATGCATTTAGGCATCTTTGTTTCCAGATCAAGATCATGCTCTTGCTTTCTCTCTTTGTATTTTTTATAATGTTTATGCTTTGCTTTTATTAATATCAAGTTTATGTCTTTCATTTCTTTTTATTTACTTAGTTAACTTTAATCTTATTCATGTTCTTATTTTGTTTATTTATTTTTCTTTCTTTCATTATGTCTATCTAAGTTTATTATGTCAAGGTCAAAAGGTTACATTAATGGTGTAATAATAAGTATAGTGTAAACTTAATATGGACTTTAATGTTTGATACTAACATGTTTTATATTTGTTATCTTGTTCACTCTTTAATACTTTGCTTGTTAAATGACTAATCTAGATTTATGTTATATAACACTTAGTACAATAAATGTTTGGTACTTTCATAGTCCATACTGTATGGTATAACCAACACCTGAGCTATGAAGGGAACTTGATTTGTTATTAACATAAGTTATAATCATGAATACTTGACGAGATTCACAAGTATTAGCATTAATCGAATAAGATAACTAATATAATCATGTTAATAATTTATAATTTGATTGGAACCTCCTCCGTGTGTAGTTTCTAATTGAATAATAAGAGTTTATACTATACTTGTTTGACATATCATTAGTGGATCCTCTAACCTTGACATTTGTTGTTATTGTTGTTTAATCTATACGTAATCTTTCATCTCAAAGTTCTCATCAACTTCTTCTTCTTATTTTATTACTACTACTACTGCTACTACTACTAATATTAATAATATTATTATTAATAGTAGTATTCTTATTACTATTAATATTAGTATTACTACTATTATTGTTGTTATTATTATTGTTGTTGTTGTTATTATTGTTATGTATAATTTATACAATTAATCTTCATGTGGTTCGACCCGGTTCTTGTCAGGTTATTTATTACTTCGAACTCCTGCACCTAGAAGAAGACATCAATCTTTTGGTCATGTCAGGTTTTTGGTGTCGTTGCCAGGGCGATAACTCATTATATAAATTATAGTATTTATTTTATTTTCTCTTTTCACTTTTCTTGTATATAACTTTGTTTCTTTTCTCTTATTTCTTTTTTTTTTTTGTTTTCTTCTTTCTTTTATTCTATTTTTACACATGCATGAGAGTGTGATCACGTATATTAAGTGGTAGACTTTGTAGGGTATCCTCATTATTTTCAGAAAATATGGCCGAAGAAGATAATCAATCACTTCATAATGAGAATAATGAGAATAACCGTGTTAGAATACTTAGAGACCACATGAATCTCATAAGAACAAGTGCACCATCATGTATAAATTTTTTTTTTGATGCATTTCACTTTAAATTTAAGCGAGGCATTATTTAACTTTTTCCTTCTTTTCATGGCTTAGATTTAGAAAATCCATACTTGCATTTAAGAAAATTTGAGAAGGTCTAGAACACCTATAATGACTTAAATTATAGCATGAATACCACCAGATTAAAGCTTTTTCCTTTTCATTAAAAGATAAAGTTAAAACATGGCTACAAAATTTGAGAGCAGGATTCATTCCTACTTGAGATGAAATGCAACAACAGTTTTTAAAGAAGTTTTTCCCATCTCATAGAACAAACTCTTTCAAAAGACAAATAACCACTTTCACTAAAAAACTAGGAGAAACAATTTATCAATATTGGGATAGGTATCAAGACTTGTTTAATACTTGCCCTCATCATGGTTTTGAGATATGGAGATTGGTTTCATATTTTTATGAAGGCTTAACACCTAAAGATAGGCAAATCGTTGAATTGATGTGCACTGGAACCTTTGAAGATAAAGACCCTAATAAAGCAATGAAATACTTAGACTTGCTAGCTAAAAATGATCAAAATTGGGACACTATAGGCACGTAAGAGATTCTAAGTAAAATTCAACTTCATACATCTAGTGGAAGTATGTACAACCTTAGGGAAGATCATGACCTCCAAGCCAAGTTTTCATCTTTAGCTAGAAAAGTCAAGGCACTAGAATTAAAAAAAAAAATGGTCAATTAAAATCTATTCAAGACATTGCGTGTTAAATTTGTGAAATAAATAAATACTCAACCAGTAACTGTCCAACTTTGCCTTCTTTTAAGGAATGTTTCCATGAACAAGCTCATGCTTTAAACAGCTTCCAAAGGCCTAAGCATAACCTATACTCATAAACATACAACTCTGGTTAGAGAAATCACCTAAATTTCAGTTGGAAGAGTGATGCATAAACTTCACAACCACCATTTCAAGCATACTATAATTTTCAAAATTCTCATAGATATGCACCTCCTTATGCTCCACCTCATAGAGGAAATCTTGAGGAAACATTACAGACATTCATTGAAAAGCAAGAGACAATCAATACTCAACTTGCTTAAAACATGACAGATTTTAAAGATACTCTTGCACTTATATAAATTCTATAAGTTGGAAACCAAAAATACAATAGTTTGTTCTTTTAGGAATCCCATTTTTCTACATTAAAATTCTTTATCATTAAACCATTTTGTACGCCATTTCATTATTTAATATGCATGATTTAATCCAACATTCTCACATGAAAAAAAGACATATCATTGCCTTGGACTAATAATCTTGATTAAGTAACAAATTATGTTATATGCATTGAAATCTATCAATTAATTTAACATTCTAACAATTTAGTTCATGCTCTTATAGCTATATAAATCAAATTCATATAACAATGGCCTTCGCTCCTACGACCAACTCATCAGTTACATGTTTGAATAACTCTCGTTCTTGAGACCAGCTTATCCATGTATATATATTTACAGCCCTTGCTCCTACAGTCGACTTATTCTAATAATAGCCCCCACTTTTATGGCTAGCTTATCATAACAATAGCCCATGCTTTTATGGTCCGCTTATCATGGATTATATAAAATAAAATAGCCCTTGCTCTTGTGACCAGCTTATATCATATATTATATAAAAGTAGTACTCGCTCATATGATCAACTTATATCTTACCAAACTATTTATTTGTTTATTTGCTTTTTCATTTTTAAGATCCTTTTGATAACTAACTTAATTCTCAAATAATAATTAACATCAAAATGAAAAGATGAGATGATGAACACTTACCTGCTTCTCCATTAGGTAGGTGTTCATCACCTCATTTTCCTTGTAGGTTTAACTTTGCCCATCTGTGGTCTCACTCTCAAAATCTCACTTGTATCAATAAGATACCTTTCAATGATAATTCATTTCTTTCTAGTAGGTTTAACTTCTTTTCACTAAATAATATTCCTTATCTTTTATCTTTAAACTTTAACATCAAATTTTTACATATTCATTGAACATACACATGTAAATCAAAATCTTATTCTTCGCAAGCATGCATCTCAAGCACTCATTTATACTTTAACACCTAAAGAGTGAAATCACAAGTTACCTATTTGGTATATACACACACATATGCACATAGCCATTCATATTAATATTTTTCCACCCATATGAATAGTCATCCCTCTCTATTTATCTAATTTCAACTCATTGTATTTATAAACCCTTTTTATAATATACTAACAATTCTTCGATTCCTACTAACAAGTTCAAAAATCATTTCCATATATTATCTATTCCCTTCACACATGAACTCATTCAATTCTTACGATTATCCAATCAATTAACTAAACCTCTTTTAAAGTTCTTAGTCCAAGAACATTGGAAACTCAACTTCAATTAAACACAATAATTAGATAGATTTATTTCAAAGCACCATTAATTTGGTTTTCCATCCTTTTCTATTTTCCTTAAATGTGGTTGGCCATTAATGCTCGCAAAACACCAAACTTTCTTTGTCAAGTATGCAACATTTAAAGTACTTCCTATTCTATTACAAGAACATCACACTATCACAATTTTTCATTTTCCTAATTTTCTCATCTAAGAACCCTAGTTTAAAATTTAGGAATTTTGCATAAATTTCATTAATCCTTACTTAGATTTGTACAAACAAGTTTATAACATCTTATGTGACAATAATATGAACTATGAATGCTAACTAGTCAAAGTTTTCAGCTCCTCATTTCTTTTGTTCATCTTTTCCATGAGCTTTCTCTCTTTATTCCTTTCTCTCAATTTTTCTCTTAAATCTTGTGTTGATTGTGTTTAAACCCTCGATCCCTCACTACCTTGCCTAATTTTTTTGTTTCTCTTAAGGAGTTTTAATGGTAGATGTTCTCATAATTTTTATTTTACTTTCTTCCTTCCCTTTTTTCATTTTTCTCTAGCAATTACAGGAGAAGAAGATTGAGCAATATGTCAAAAGATTTCTTATAAAATTTCATCTCGATCAGACAGTTGGATTGAGAATTATGCTGGTAGAGTAAAACTAATCAATATGTGATATTACACTAAAAAAACCAAGTTTTCTTATTTCATCCTTCCATAGAATTTACTAATTATTCCACTAAATACTCATGATCATTTTCTTATTCCAATATTTTTTTTTTACCATTTAGTTTGTTTACAGGCTTATTACCATTTCATAGTACCATTATTGATTTTTCAACCGAAGTTTACACCAATGCTTTTTCATGTCATTCTTTCTTTCTTTTTTCTTACCTATTTATCACATATGTAAAACCATTTTCATTTTATTTACTCATTTTATACTTATTTTATTTTCAAATTTTTGTGGGTTTACAATTTTGTCACATTAATACTCATTTAAACTAGTTAAAACAACTTCAACTTATTCTTAAAATTTTACCTAGGATTTTACACAAACTATTAAAAGAATTCATTCCTAATCATAAGAATTTTCCCTTTGAATTTATTATTTTTTAGTGAAAGTACTTTATTTAACTTGAGTTAACAAAATTTCAAGCCGAGATTTACAATATGTATGTTACTGATGGAATAAACTAATAGTAAATCCATTAGTGATTATATACATATTTTCAAATGAGATAATTCATTGAAGAATTACTAACACGATCAAAATATTGATATCTTCTCACAAGTGTAAGAGTATCGAAATAATAAATAACCCGGCAAAACCGGGGTCAAACTACAGGGAGGTTAATTGTATAAATTATAGATAACAATAACACAACAACAACAACAACAATAACAATAGTAATAATACTAATATTACTACTAATAATAGTAATAGTAATAATACTAGTAATAGTAGTAGTAATAATAATAATAATCAAGAAGAAGAAGAAGAAGTTGATAAGAACTTTGAGATAGAATAATAACTTAAGGATTAAACGATGATAACAACAAATATCAAGGTTAGAGGATCCATTAATGGTATGTGAAATAAGTATAGTATAAACTCTTATTATTCAATTAGAAACCACACACAGAGGAGGTTCCAATTAGATTATAAATTATTAACATGATTACATTAGTTATCTTATTCAATTAATGCTAATACTTATAAATTGTGTCAAGCATTCATGATTATAACTTATGTTAACAACAAATCAAGTGCCTTTCATAACTCTGGTGTTAGTTATACCATATAGTATGGGCTATGAAAGTAACAAGAATTAGTTGTACCAAGTGTTATACAACATAAATCTAGATTAGTTATTTAACAAGAAAAGTATTAAAGAGTGAACAAGATAACAAATATAAAACATGTTAGTGTTAAACATTAAAGTCCATGTTAAGTTTACAATATACTTATTCTTACACCATTTGTGTAACCTCTTCACCTTAACATAATAAACTTAACTAAACGTAATGAAAGAAAAAAAATAAATAAACAAGATAAGAACATAAATAATATAAAATTTAACTAAGTAAAGGAAATGAAATGAAAGACATAAACAAGATATTAATGAAAATAAAACTTAAGCATTGCAAAAATACAAAGAGAGAAAGCAAAAGCATGATCTAGATCTGGAGACCAAGATGCCTAAATGCATGGAAAATGCCTCCTTTTATAGGCCAAAATTGAGAACTATTGATTTAATAACTAATTGATAAGTGGGTGACCAACTCTTAACTTGGTGACAATCTTTATCTTTTCTTGTCTGCCCAAAACATTATTGATAACATCAAAATTAGAACTATTTGAAAACATGAAAGTTGTAGGAAATTATCTCAGCTTTCCAGGAAAAATCAAATGGAGGTTATTTGGACTCCTAGAACTCCAGATATAGGTTAAACACTAAACAGTATTCGGGCTACAGGACAGATTTGGACTTCTTCATTGTTGCTACAATTTAGACTTAAAAATGGCCTTATTAAATATTGGGCTTCATATGAAAGTTATAGGCCTATGTCTTACCTTTTCATTCATATAAAGTAGACCTAAATCCAAGATCTGAAACTCCAAATATGACCCAATTACCGAATAATATTCTAGTTTGGACTACACCAGCGTCTCTTTTCTAAGTTTAGCCATCTCTTTGTTCTTTCAATTTCAGTTCTTAAACTCATCAATCAATCCTTTCATTTAAAATGAATATTTACCAGAAATTAAAGGTATCTTATATTATTAGATATGTTAGTATAAAACATGCTTTAATTAAGGAGTTATTAATACTTCAAGTGCAAAATAATGATATAAAACCTTGATAAAAATGCACTTTTAAGTACTAATCACACCCTCCAACCAGCTTATTACTAGTCCCTAGTAATCAAAGTGTTAAAATAGAAAAATAATTTGTAAATTTCACAAAACAAGGTATTCATCATTCAACTTCCATTAATTTATTCGGATAAACAAACTCATTAAATTTATATATTTGCTCAATACCTCTTAAACAAGATATTAATAAACCTTCCTTTTGTGCTTAATATATCAACACATAGTTATGGGGCTTTACTTGGAAGAAAACAAAATTCTTGTTCTAATATTTAAAGTTAACTTCCTTAGGTTGAGATTTTTTTTCTTCTTTTTTTTTGTTTTTTTAAATACATATACATGTAACTTAAAACACAATACATTTTTAACCCATGTAACGACCTTTCGACTAATGACTCCCAAACCAATTGGTATTAGAGCATTAGGTGTTGAGACACCCCTACAAGCATAGTAACTCGGGTTGCCGATACTGATACGTAGATAGTGCAATGTTTGATTTCCTTAAGCTTTTATCCTCAACCCATGTAACAAGTATTGGGTCAATAGCTCCCACGTTAGTTGACTTTAGGTTATTAGGTGTTAAAACACCCATTCGGGCTTAATTGCTTAGGTTAAGGAGGCTACGAAACCAAACTTATCTACATTTTTATTATCATCATTTTTTTGCTTTTTTTTGCTTTTTTTCAAATTATATACTATCCCTTTCCCTTAGTTGTTGCATTTAACAAAAGAACATAAATAATATAATAATCCAATGTGCAACCTAAAATCATATGTTAAAATGTGTGTGTGAAAATTAAGATTTAAGAATCTATATTAAATAAGTATATGAGCAAAATTAAGTGATAATAATACGAGAGTTTGTAAACCTGAATATTTTAAGAAGTACAATGATAGACCTTGTTAAAAATGATTACTAAGATGCGTCTCAAGAGTCACTTTAATAAAAGAGCTCTTTTACTCGCCCATCCTAGTAACAACAATTTTGCACATGTTTTATAAAATAAAAAACATAGTTAGTTAATTTTTTTTGTCAACTATTACCCTCTCCTCCCAACCAAAATAAGACATTGTCCTCAATATTCTAACGTAGAAAAATAGAGTATAGAAGACATCACTTGAAATAACAAACACTAACAAACCTGAAACACACTTAAACAAATATAATAAACAATAAAACACAATAATAAAAGCAAAAGACATAAAGATTCACAAATAAAGACTCAAATCCAATCTAAGTTTTTTACGTGTTTTCGTAGATGACCAATTTATATGACTCATGGAGGGATTAATTACAGGAATGAAAGATTGTAGTTGGTCAATCAATTGTTCAGCAGTAGCAGTAGAGATTATGATTTGTCGTGCCGAAGATGTTAAAAATTCTTGTTCCACAGCATGATAAAGAAACGACAATAACATATCATAATAACCATTAACATTTAACAAGCATATGGGTTTATAGTGAATGTATAGTTGAGCCCATGAGGAAATATGAAATATCTCTTCTAATGTGTCCAGGTCACTTAGTAAGGCAATGAAGGCATCAACACGGTTAAATATTGCATTCATTCAAGTAGACATTTTGGAGACCTATAGTTCCTCTCCAATTGTTTTTCCAATGATATCCCCTTGTGCTAAAGCTTTGGGAACGACCCCCAAAACTAGACTACCTCTAAAAAATACAGCTATTGACATACCTCTCATTAACCAAAGACTATCTTCCCCATACACTAAATGAATCTTTCTCTCGGCTAACACCTGACAAAGATGATTTGCTGATTCTAAACACTCTTTTTTCTTTCCAAAGACTGGATCCACTAAAAACACAAACATTTCTTATATGAGGACCTAAGAAAATTTTCATTTCTACACACTTCTATATTTTTTGAATGTATGGGTTAAGGAAAAATGAAAGGAAGGAAGAGAGGAATTTATAGATGAGAAATTGAAAAGGCAATCATACCACCTATATATAGGCTAGCTGGAGTCACACACTCACTCTCTCTCTTTATTTATTTATTTATTTATTTTATAAAAAAAACATGTGTATGTACAGGTAGTTGTAATTGTGGCTCACATCTTCCCTTGGTTTTATATCCAAAAATGACTTAAACGCCCTCTATGGGTCGAGGATAGGCTTCTCATCCAGTTTTCTTAAAAACTAGCAAACAAGGTCTTTTTTAGTCAAATTCCCAAGACTATATCAAGCATCTTCTTTATGAAAATGGGGTCATAAATCATGAAATGCACAATGCACATCTCTACTATAAAGAAACTTAAGAGTTAATAGAAGATTATCTAAAGACTCTCTTTGTTTTGAAATAAATCTCACCTTTTGATAATTTTCACAGGTTTTACCAAATGCATGTGAATCCTTGAACATGGTGGGCCAATAAAATCCACTTTGTAAGATTTTTGCAGTTGTTTTCTTTGATGAGAAATGACTCCCACATGCCTTAGAGTGATAAAATTTAATAACACTACTTACCTCATTATCAGAAATGCAACTTTGAAATATTTGATTAGGATAATATTTGAATAAGTAAGGGTCATCCTAATAAACTTTTTGCATGTTGCTCAAAAACTTTCTTTTGTCTTGGTTATCTGAATGAGTTGGCAAAAATCCTAAAGTAAAAAAATTGATATTTTTAGCAAATCAAGGCATTGAATTAAGAGAAAGTAAAGATTTAACAAGAAAGTAATCATTGATTGGTGTGATATCGGCTGTTGAATCTATTGCTAATTTTGACAAATGATCTGCGACAACATTTCTGGTGTCTTTTTTATTCTTGATTTCTTCCTGTTTGAAAGTCTCCAAAATTTCACAATCGTGATTAACTTCTCTTTGTTTGGTCATGACATGAGGAAATGGAAATACTAGTGGGGAATCAGTCTTTTCCTTATAATATTCAGATTCAACCTCTTTCTTACCCTTAGAGATTGACTCATCATCTTTCTCACAAGGTTCAAGAGTGGGTTTTTTAATAACCTTACTGACACGATCAAAGAGTTGATGTCTTATCCCAAGTGCAGGAGTGTCAAAGTAAAATAACCCGGCAAGACCGGGGTCGAACCACAGGGAGGTGAATTATATAAATTACAAATAAAGAAAAAGATTTAAAGAGAATAATAACAGAAAAGGAGTTGAAGAAAGTTTTGGGATGTGATATTGATGTAAGGATTAAACAATAACAAAACATATGTCAAGGTTATAGGATTCACTAATGGTATTTCAAATAAATATAATATAAACTCTTTTTATTACTCAACTAGAAACCACACACAAAGGAGGTTCTAATCGGATGATTTCTCGTTATTAGCTCATTATAAATTACTAACATGATCATATTAATTATCTTATATAAGTAATACCATACTTATAAATATCATCAAGCATTCATGTTGCTAGTTTATGTTAACAACAAATCAAGTTTCTATCATAATAACGATTTCGGCCGAAAACTATGAAAGATCAAGCATTTGATGTACCAAATATTATACAACACAAATCTAAATTAAACATTTAATAAGCAAGGTATTAAGAATTAGTAAGATAAAAAGATAAAACATGTTAATAACAATCTTTCTTAGATATAAACATTTAAAGCTCATGTTGAGTTTATATTATACCTATTCTAACACCATTAGAGAAACCTTTTCACCTTGACATAATTAACTTAGCTAAACATTAAGAAGGAGAAAAACACAAATAAACAATATAAGAACATAAACATAATATAAGCTAACTAAGTATAGGAAAGGAAATGAAAGAGCATAAACAAGAGATTACTATAGCATAAAAGAAAACTTGAACATTACAAAGATGTAGAGAGAAATCAAGAAGATAACTTTGATCTGAAAATTAATATGACTAAATACATGGACAATGCCTCCTTTTATAGGCTAAGTTTCAGAACTATTGATTGATTGAAGAATTGGTGGGCATCCATTGATTTGGTGGCTGGTTTTTGACATTAATGGCTGCTGGTTTTTTGATATTGTGGGCTGATTTTTGATATTGTTGGCTGGCCAAAACGTCATTGCTCACATCAGAATTATAGCCAACTGAATTGTGGAATCTGTGGGCAATTGTCTCAGCTTTCCATAAAAAAAAACCAGAGCTCATTTGGACTTCTAGAACTCAAGATATGAGCCAAAAACCGAATAGTGCTTGAGCTGCAGGACAGCTTCTGACGTCTTCGTTGTTGCTAAGATTTGGGCTTGAAAACGGCAGAACTGAGTCTTTGACTTCATATGAAAGTTGTAGGTCTATGTCTTACCTTTCCATCGATATAAAATGGACCTAAATCTGATATCTACAGCTCCAGATATGATCAAATTACTGAACGGTGTTTGAGTTTGGAATGCACCAGCAACACTTTGCTAAGTTTGGCCTTCTTTTTATCCTTTCAATTTCAATCCTTAAACTCATCAATCAATCCTTTTATTTATGTGATAGACCTGCATTTAGGATGAACATTTACCATGAATTAAAGGTATATTATATTTTTAGACTTGCTAATATAAAACATGCTTTTGTTAGGGAATTTAATGATACTTTAGGTGCAATATGATGACATAAATCCTTAATGAGAATGCATTTTTAAGTACTAATCACACCCCCCAACCAGCTTATTACTAGTCCCTAGTAATCAAAGCATTAAAATATAAAACTAATTTGCAAATACCACAAAGCAAGGCATTCATCATTTAACTTCTATTAATCTATCCAGATAAACAAACTCTCATTAAATTTATATATCTGTTTAATACCTCTTAAACAAGATATTAGTAAACCTTCTTTCGGTGCTCAATAAATCAAAACATAGCTATGGAGCTTTTCATGGAAGAAAACAAAATTTTTGTTCTAATGTTTAAAGTTAACTTCCTTGGGTTGGGATTGTTATCTTTTTTTTCTCTTTTGTTTTTTTTAAAAGCAAGAATTTATAGCACAATGTATCCTGAACCCATGTAACGAGCTTTCGGCTAATGACTCCCAGACCAGTTGGTCTTAGGGCATCAGGTGTTGAGACACCCCTACGAGCTTAGTAACTCGGGTTACAAATACTGATATGTAGATAGTGCAGTGTTTGATTCCCTTAAGCTTTCTCTTCAACCCATGTAACAAGCACTGGGCCAATAACTCCCAAGTCAGTTGACTTTAGGGTACTAGGTGTTCAAACACCCCTTCGGGCTTATTTGCTTAAGTCAAGGAGGCTACGAAATCAAACTTATCTACTTCGTTTTTTTTATTATTATTATTTTTTTTTTTTGTTTTTTTTTTTTTGCATATTATATACTATCCCTTTCCCTTAGTTGTTACCTTTAACAAAAGAACACAAATAATGTAATAATCCAATGTGCAACCCACAATCATATGTTCGAGTGTGTGTGTGAAAATGAAGGTTTAGCAATACTTGTTAGATGAGCATATAAACAGAATCTATAGATAACAATCCAAGAGTTTGTAAACCTGAATATTTCAAGAAGTATTATAATAGACCTTGTTAAGAATGTTTACTAAGATGCGTCTCAAGAGTCACTAAAGTTCCTCCGTTACTCTGCCATCCTAGTAACAATAGTTTTGCAAATGGTTTAAATAATAGAAAATAAAGTTACGTAATAAATTTTTTTTTTTTTTTAATATCAACTACTACCCTCTCCCCCCAACCAAAACGAGACATTGTCCTCAATGTTCTAAGCAAAAAGATAGAGTATAGAAGATATCACCTGAACAGCGACTATTGACAAACCTGAAACACACTAAAACAAATATAAGAAACAACAAAACACAAATATTATGCTATTAATAAAACCAAAAGACACAATTTTTCACAAACTAAGGCTCAAATCCAATTTAAGCTTTTTATGGCGTTTCATGGTTGACCAATTGAGTTGACTCATGGAGGGATCAATTACAGGGATGAAAGATTGTAGTTGGTCAATCAATTGTTCAGCAGTAGCAGCAGAGATTATGATTTGTCGTGCCGAAGATGTTAGAAATTCCTGTTCCACAGCTTGATCAAGAAAAGACAACAAATTATTATAAAAACCATTAACATTTAACAAACCTATAGGTTTATGGTGAATGTGCAGTTGGGCCCAAGAGGAAATATGAAAGATCTCTTCCAATGTACCAAGACCACCTGGTAAGGCAATGAAGGCATCGGCATGGTTAAACATTGTATTCATTCTATCAGACATTGTAGAGACCTGTAATTCCTCTCCAATTGTTTTTCCAATGATGTCCCCTTCGGCTAAAGCTTTGGGGACAACCCCCAAAACTTGACTGCCTCCTACAAATGCAGCTATTGAAACACCCCCCATTAACCCAAGACTGCCTCCCCCATACACTAAATGAATCTTTCTCTCAGCTAGTACCCGGCCAAGATGATTTGCTGATTCTAAAAACTCTTTTTCTTTCCCAGGACTAGATCCACCAAAAACACAAATAGTTTTTATTTTAGAAACAGAGGAACTCGCCATTTCTACACACTTATATATATGCTGAATGAATGGGTTGAGTAGAAATGATGGGAAGGAAGAGAAGATTTTATAGATGAACAATTGAAAATGCAAAGCATACCACCTATATGTAGGCTAGCTGAAGTCTTACTCTCTCTCTCTTTCTTTTTTATTTATTTATTTATTGGTATTATTTTATTATTATATATATATATATATATATATAAATGTATGTACAAGCAGTTGTGATTGTGGCTCACAGCTTTCCCTTGGTTTTACGTCCAAGAACGGCTTAAACGCCCTCTATGGGTCGGGGATAGGCTTCCCATCCAGTTTTCTTAAAAACTAGCAAACAGGGTCTTTTTCAGTCAAATTCCCAAGACTAAGTCGATCATGTTCTTTATGAAAATGAGGCCATAAATCATGAATTACACGATGCACATCTCCACTAGGATGCGTCTCAAGAGTTAATAGAAGATTATCTAAAGACTCCTTACTCAGTCCATCCTTAATGAATTGTATTTTATCTTCACGGTTTATAGATACCATTCCTAAAGAACGACATTTTGTATTACAAATCCATCTGGCACATCGGTGACAGACTTTTAGTCGTTTTGCACGACGTTTCTTTGCAAAAGTACTTTTACCTGTCCCAGGCATGTATGAAATAAAAGAGTTGGAAGACTCACCTGATAATCGGATCTTTGCTTCAATTATCCAGCGAATATCTTCAGGAATTCCATGATTCATTAACAACCTCAATCTTTCACACCTAGCACGGTAAATTTTTGTAATCGCATTCTGAGGCAGAGCAGGAAAATACTTTTTCAATTTTTCAAGAGTGGTGTCCATTTTTTGTTTTGTTTTTAAAGAGAAGTGCAGAAGAGATGTAAAGAAAAGAGAAGGAACAAGGAATTGAACAAATATATACAGAGATATCAATTATCATGGGAAACTGAAAGAACCGACTTAAGAGTCACGGAGTACCGTTATCCGCCATTTGACCGGGGTTGGAGAAAGACTAGCAAAACAAAAGTCACACCAAAAAGAAACACAAAAAAAATATGAGAAAAACAAAATAATCAACCTTCATATACAGGATCATTCAAACCAATGGATTCATTTTCACTAGGAAAATTATCAAAGTAAGCTTTCAAACGATGTCCATTGACCTTGAAAACATTACCATTCTTTGGATTCTCAATATCAAAGGCCCCATAAGGATATACATGTTTCACAACAAATGGACCGCTCCATCTTGATCTTAGCTTTCCAGGAAATAAATGGAGTCGAGAATTATAAAGCAAAACTTTTTGACCAACATCAAATGTTTTTCTCAAGATTCTTTTATCATGAAAGTCTTTGATTCTTGCTTTATGAATTTTTGAATTCTCATATGCATCATTTCTTATTTCTTCAAGCTCATTTATTTGTAACTTACGCAACTGACTCGCATCATCCAGGTTTGAATTGAAAGCTTTAATAGCCCAATAAGCTTTGTATTCAAGTTCCACAGGCAAATGACAAGGTTTTCCATAAACCAACCTATAAGGTGACATACCTAATGATGTTTTAAAAGTAGTTCGATAGGCCCAAAGTGCATCATTAAGTCTTAAAGACCAGTCCTTTCGATTAGGGTTCACTGTTTTTTCCAAGATTTGTTTAATTTTCCTATTAGCAAGTTCTACTTGTCCATTTGTCTGGGGGTGATAAGGGGTGGAAACTTTGTGTGTGATTCCATATTTCTTCATTAAAGACTCAAATGGCTTGTTACAAAAATGTGTTCCACCATCACTTATCATGGCCCGAGGGATTCCAAATCGACTTAAAATGTTTTCTTTCAAAAACTTAATGACTGTTTTATGATCATTGCTATGACTTGGAATTGCTTCTATCCATTTTGAAACATAGTCTACTGCGACTAATATGTACACAAAAGCAAATGATGGAGGAAATGGACCCATAAAATCTATACCCCAACAGTCAAAGATTTCAATGACAAGAATAGTACTTAAAGGCATCATGTGACGTTTTGAAAGACATCCTAACTTTTGACAATTTTCACAAGATTTGCAGAATGCATGCGTGTCCTTGAACATGGTGGGCCAATAAAATCCACATTGTAAGATTTTTGCGGCTGTCTTTTTTGACGAAAAATGACCTCCACATGCCTCAGAATGACAAAATTTAATGACATTACTTACCTCATTGTCAGGAATGCATCTTCGAAATATTTGATCAGGACAATATTTGAATAAATAAGGGTCATCCCAATAAAAGTTCTTCACTTCGTTCAAGAACTTTCTTTTGTCTTGAGTGCCTCAATGCGCTGGCAAATGTCCTGAAACAAGAAAATTAACAATATTAGCAAACCAAGGCATTGTAGTGACAGAAAGTAAAGATTCATCAGGAAAGTAGACATCGATTGGCGTGATGTCAGATTTCGAATCAGTTGTCAATCTTGACAAATGATCCGCGACAACATTTTCGGTGCCTTTCTTATCCTTGATTGTGATATCGAATTCTTGAAGTAACAAAATCCACCGCACCAATCTAGCTTTAGAATCCTTCTTGGAAAGAAGATATTTCAACGCTGCATGATCGCTAAAAACAATAACAGGTGAGCCAACAAGATAAGATCTGAATTTTTCACACGCAAATACTACAGCAAGTAATTCTTTTTCAGTGGTTGTGTAATTTATTTGAGCACTATTTAAAGTTTTACTTGCATAGTAAATGACATAGGGTTTCTTATCTTTTCTTTGTCCTAAAACAGCACCCACGACATAATCACTAGCATCACACATTATTTCAAAAGGTAATGACCAATCAGGAGGTTGAATAACAGGAGCAGATGTAAGCAGGTTTTTAAGTTTAACAAAGGCTTCTTCACAATATTCAGTCCATTCAAAAACATTATCCTTTGTTAGAAGGTTACACAATGGCTTAGATATTATACTAAAATCTTTGATAAACCTTCTATAAAAACCAGCATGTCCTAAAAATGATCTAACATTTTTAACAGATTTTGGTGTTGGCAAGTTGGCAATTAACTCAATTTTAGATTTATCAACCTCAATTCCTATTGATGAAACAATGTGACCAAGTACAATGCCGTTTGTTACCATAAAATGATATTTTTCCCAATTCAACACAAGATTCTTCTCTTCACACCTATTCAAAACCTTTTCCAAATTAGTTAAACAATTATCAAATGAATCACCAAAAACAGAAAAATCATCCATAAATATCTCAAGAAAACGTTCAACCATATCACTGAATATGCTAAGCATGCATCTTTGAAACGTGGCTGGTGCATTACATAATCCAAAAGGCATCCTTCGGTATGCAAATGTACCAAATGGACATGTGAAAGTAGTTTTCTCTTGATCTTCAAATGCAATTTCAATTTGGTTGTAACCTGAATAACCATCTAGAAAATAATAAAATTCATGACCTGCAACTCTTTCTAGAATTTGATCCATGAAAGGTAAAGGAAAGTGATCTTTTCTAGTCATTGAATTGAGTTTCCTATAGTCAATGCACATGCGCCAACCAGTAATAGTCCTCGTTGGAATTAACTCATTTTTCTCATTTGTTATCACAATAACTCCAGACTTTTTAGGTACAACTTGGGTAGGACTTACCCATTTGCTATCAGAAATAGGATAAATGATTCCATTATCTAGAAGTTTAATGACTTCATTCCTCACTACTTCTTTCATATTAGGATTAAGCCTTCGTTGCATTTCTCTAGAGGGTTTAGCATTTTCCTCCAAATAAATCTTGTGTGTGCAAATCAAAGGACTAATTCCTTTTATGTCAGCTATGGTCCATCCTAATGCATTTTTGTGCATTTTAAGAGTTTGTAATAACTTACCTTCTTGATGAACATTAAGTTTGGAAGAAATTATTACCGGAAAAGTTTCATTTTCTCCCAAAAATGAGTATTTGAGATTACATGGTAATGGCTTCAAATCGGGTTTTGGTGGTTGAACACTTGAAGGTATGGACCCAATTGATCGTGGTGGCAATTCCTCAATTTTTGGTCTCCAAATATTGGCCTTTGATTCTTCCTGAAAATAAACCATTTGCAAATCTTCAGATTCATTAAACTCAGTTTCATTGGAAGAATTTTCAAATTGATCATAAATTATTTTTTCAATAAAATCTACTTCCTGTAAATCATTATCATCTCCAGGTTGCTTGCAAATGTTAAAAACATTCATTTTTAATATCATGTTTCCAAAAGATAACTTCATCACTCCATTCCTACAATTAATCAATGCATTAGAAGTTGCAAGAAATGGACGTCCTAAAATAACAGGAATTGAATTGCATGCTTCAACAGGTTGTGTATCCAAGACAATAAAATCCACAGGAAAGATGAATTTATCAACTTGTACTAACACATCTTCAACTATTCCTCTAGGCATTTTTATAGATCTATCAGCAAGTAAAAGAGTAACAGAAGTAGGTTTTAACTCACCTAGATTGAGAGTTTGAAAAACCGAATATGGAAGTAAATTCACACTAGCTCCAAGACCAAGTAAAGCTCTGTCAATTTTATGTTCTCCAATAAAGCAAGAAATTGTAGGACAACCAGGGTCTTTATATTTCAAAGCATTATTATTTTGAAGAATGACACTTACTTGTTCGGCTAAGAAGGCTTTCTTTTTCACATTCAATTTTCTCTTTACAGTGCATAGATCTTTCAAAAATTTAGCATAAGATGGTACCTGTTTAATAGCATCTAGCAAAGGTATATTAATCCTTACCTATTTGAAAGTTTCAAAGATTTCAGAATTGTGATTGACTTTCCTTTGTTTGGTCATGGCATGAGGAAATGGAAGTGTTGGCGGAGAATCAGTCTCTTCTTTGCAATGATCAGGTTCAACCATTTCCTTACCCTTGGAGACTAACTCACCTTCTTTCTCACAAGGTTCAAGAATGGGTTTTTTAATAACCTTACCACTGCGGAGAGTAGTGACTGATTTGACTTGATCCAGATGTTGGCTTCCGGAATTGCTTGTACTTGAATTGTATTGCCCTTTGGGATTTTGCTGGGGTTGAGATGGAAACTTACCTTTCTCCTGAAAACTGAGAGCAGATGTGAACTTTGCAAGAGTATTTTTCAAATCAGCCATAGTTTGAGCATTTTGAGTGTTGATTGTCTCTTGCTTTTCAATGAATGCATGTAATGTTTCCTCAAGATTTCTTCTAGGAGGGGGAATATAAGGAGGTGCATATCCATGAGAATTTTGAAAGTTATGTTGTGTTTGAAATGGTGGCTGTGAAGTTTGTGCATTATTGTTACCACTCTTCCAACTGAAATTTGGGTGATTTCTCCAACCAGGGTTGTACGTTTGTGAGTACGGGTTATGACTTGGTCTTTGGAAACTATTTAAAGCATTGGCTTGTTCATGGAGACATTCCTTAAAAGAAGGCAACGTGGGACAATCATTGGTTGAGTGTTCATTGGTTTCACAAATTTGGCACACAATTTCTTGAACAGATTTTAATTGACCACTCTTTTTTAATTCTAGTGCCTCAACTTTTCTAGCTAAAGATGCAAATTTAGCTTGAAGGTCATGATCTTCCCTAAGGCTATACATGCCTCCATTAGATGTATGAGGTTGAGTTTTACCTGGTGTCTCACAAGTACCTGTGGTGTCCTAATTTTGAGCATTTTCAGCTAGCAAGTCTAAGTACTCCATTGCTTCATTAGGGTCTTTATTTTCAAAAGTTCCATTGCACATCAATTCCACTATTTGCCTATCTTTAGGTGTTAACCCTTCATAAAATTGTGAAACCAATCTCCATGTTTCAAAACCATGATGAGGACAGGTATTAAGCAAGTCTTTATATCTATCCCAACATTTATAAAATGTTTCTCCTGGTTTTTGAGTAAAAGTGGTGATTTGTCTTTTGAAAGAGTTTGTTCTATGAGAAGGGAAAAACTTCTTCAAAAACTGTTGTTGCATTTCATCCCAAGCATGAATGGATTCTGACCTAATATTTTGTAGCCATGTTTTAGCTTTATCTTTTAACGAAAAAGGAAAAAGCTTTAATCTGATGGTGTTCATGCTACAATTTAAGTCATTATAAGTGTTACAAACTTCTTCAAATTCTCTTAAGTGCAAGTATGGATTTTCTAATTCTAAGCCATGAAAAGTGGGTAAAAGTTGAATAATACCTGGCTTAAAATTAAAATGAGATGCATCAGGAGGAAAAACAATACATGATGGTGCACTTGTTCTTGTTGGATTCATATGATCTCTAAGTGTTCTAACACGATTATTCTCATTATTTTCATTATTCTCATTATGAATTGATTGATTATCTTCTTCGGCCATGTTTTCTAAAGAAAATGATGATTTTCTAGAAAGTCTACCACTTAATGTACGTGTCCAAACTCTCATGCAAATACAAAAGAAAAGAAAAGAAAAAAAGAAAAAGAAAAAGAAACAACAATTAGAAAAATAAATAAAAGTGAAAATAAAATAAAATAAAATATTTAATTTATACAATAACTTACCTCCCCGGCAACGGCGCCAAAAACTTGACACGATCAAAGAGTTGATGTCTTATCCCAAGTGTAGGAGTGTCAATGTAAAATAACCCGGCAAGACCGGGGTCGAACCACAGGGAGGTGAATTATATAAATTACAAATAAAGAAAAAGATTTAAAGAGAATAATAACAGAAAAGGAGTTGAAGAAAGTTTTGGGATGTGATATTGATGTAAGGATTAAACAATAACAAAACATATGTCAAGGTTATAGGATTCACTAATGGTATTTCAAATAAATATAATATAAACTCTTTTTATTACTCAACTAGAAACCACACACAAAGGAGGTTCTAATCGGATGATTTCTCGTTATTAGCTCATTATAAATTACTAACATGATCATATTAATTATCTTATATAAGTAATACCATACTTATAAATATCATCAAGCATTCATGTTGCTAGTTTATGTTAACAACAAATCAAGTTTCTATCATAATAACGATTTCGGCCGAAAACTATGAAAGATCAAGCATTTGATGTACCAAATATTATACAACACAAATCTAAATTAAACATTTAATAAGCAAGGTATTAAGAATTAGTAAGATAAAAAGATAAAACATGTTAATAACAATCTTTCTTGGATATAAACATTTAAAGCTCATGTTGAGTTTATATTATACCTATTCTAACACCATTAGAGAAACCTTTTCACCTTGACATAATTAACTTAGCTAAACATTAAGAAGGAGAAAAACACAAATAAACAATATAAGAGCATAAACATAATATAAGCTAACTAAGTATAGGAAAGGAAATGAAAGAGCATAAACAAAGAGATTACTATAGCATAAAAGAAAACTTCAACATTACAAAGATGTAGAGAGAAAGCAAGAAGATAACTTTGATCTGAAAATTAATATGACTAAATACATGGACAATGCCTCCTTTTATAGGCTAAGTTTCAGAACTATTGATTGATTGAAGAATTGGTGGGCATCCATTGATTTGGTGGCTGGTTTTTGACATTAATGGCTGCTGGTTTTTTGATATTGTGGGCTGATTTTTGATATTGTTGGCTGGCCAAAACGTCATTGCTCACATCAGAATTATAGCCAACTGAATTGCGGAAGCTGTGGGCAATTGTCTCATCTTTCCATAAAAAAAAACCAGAGCTCATTTGGACTTCTAGAACTCAAGATATGAGCCAAAAACCGAATAGTGCTTGAGCTGCAGGACAGCTTCCGACGTCTTCGTTGTTGCTAAGATTTGGGCTTGAAAACGGTAGAACTGAGTCTTTGACTTCATATGAAAGTTGTAGTTCTATGTCTTACCTTTCCATCGATATAAAATGGACCTAAATCTGATATCTACAGCTCCAGATATGATCAAATTACTGAACGGTGTTCGAGTTTGGAATGTACCAGCAACACTTTGCTAAGTTTGGCCTTCTTTTTATCCTTTCAATTTCAATCCTTAAACTCATCAATCAATCCTTTTATTTATGTGATAGACCTGCATTTAGGATGAACATTTACCATGAATTAAAGATATATTATATTTTTAGACTTGTTAATATAAAACATGCTTTTGTTAGGGAATTTAATGATACTTTAGGTGCAATATGATGACATAAATCCTTAATGAGAATGCACTTTTAAGTACTAATCAATAATCCCTCATATTCCTTAAATAACCCAAAATACAAAATCAAGCTACATAAAATGGTAGCCAAAACGATTTCATTGTTTGAGAAATGGTTTGACCATTTCTCAAAGTGGCTAACCTATTTTTGCTATTGGAAAATTCTTCCTTTTGCCTTTTATTTTAGCTGAAATCTTCACCCTTATAACTAACTTGGGTTTTACCTTTAAGATGAGTCCCTAAATCATACAAGTTACTCATGTAACATAACAAAAGATGAATTTTTAAAAGAACAACACTCATTTTTCATAATTTCCAACATTCAAAAACTCAAGGAACTCATCTTTCCTTTAGTTTTTCATGCATAACTCAATTTCATCACAATCCTATTGTTATACAATCATAATCATACATAAGATCATATATAGACTACACCTAGAACTTTCTCCTAGTTAGCCAGACTTAATTAGGGTTTTTACTGCTTGATTTTTCTTCAACTTATTATTTAATTCTCCTAATTACTTTTTATTACATCATTTTTTTAAGGAATCTCTATAAAATACAAAATCTTCCTTAATCTATTTGAACCTAAATTTTACAAACAAAATTGGGGCTTTTCCTTTCCTCTTCAAAATTAAGTAAAGTATAAGAACAAAAACGTTAAGGCATCATACTAAATAGTCTTTTTCACAAGATTACTTTTTGAATACTTTTTAGATTTATTTCCTTTTTTTAAAATTCTTTCAGCTTTTCCATAATTTCCTTGAATATCATATTATTTTCTTGATTCTTGTGTACTTAATTTCCTTTTCTTCTTAAAGTGACAACTCCTTTCTTTTCTAAGAGACAATTGTTACTCTCTTTTTTTCTTTCTTTTTTTAAAGGAGGGCTTATTTCATTTTTAACCCTTAAGTTTCCTACTTCCTGATAATCGGACCTTTGCTTCAATTAACTAGCGATTTTTTTTCAGGAATTCCATGGTTCATTAACAACCTTAATTTTGCACACCTGGCTCGGTAACTTTTTGTAATCGCATTTTGAGGCAAAGTGAGAAAATACTTTTTTGATTTTTCAAGAGTGGTGTTCATTTTTTAAGATGAGAAGTGGAAAAGAGATGTAAAGAGAAGAGAAAGAACAAGGAATTGAACAAATATATACACAGATATCTGTTATTATGGAAAATTAAAAGAACCAACTTAAGAGTCATGGAGTACCGTTATCCGCCATTTAACCGGGGTGAGAGAGAGATTAGCAAAACAAAAGTCACAAAAAAAACACAAAAATAATGTGAGAAAAAAGAGAGAGAATAATTAACCTTTATCTACAAGATCATTCAAACCACTTGTTTAATTTTCATTAGGAAAATTATCAAAGTAAGCTTTCAAACGATGTCCATTTACCTTAAAAACATTGTCATTCTTTGGATTCTCAATATCAAAGGCCTCATAAAGATACACATGTTTCTCAATAAATGGATTGCCCCATCTTGATCTTAGTTTTCTAGGGAATAAATGGAGTAGAGAATTAAAAAACAAAACTTTTTGACTAGTATCAACTTTTTAACAATTTTCACAAGTTTTGTAGAATGCATGCGTGTCCTTGAACATGGTGGGCCAATAAAATCCATTTTAAAAGATTTTTGCAACTGTCTTTTTTGACGAAAAATAACTCCCACATGCTACAGAATGATAAAGTTGAATGACACTAACCTCATTGTTAGGAATGCATCTTTGAAATATTTGATCAGGACAATATTTGAATAAGTTAGAGTCATCCCAACAAAAGTTTTTCACTTCATTCAAAAACTTTTCTTTGTCTAAGGTACTCCAATCAGCTGGCAAATCTCCTGAAGCAAGAAAAATTATATTTTTATCATACTAAGGCATTGGACTAAGAGAAAGTAAGGATCTTAACATATACTAAATGTATGCTAGTTCAACTGCAGCGATCCCCTTACAAGGGATCCTAGCATACACTAAATGTATGCTAGTTTATGCCTCAAATCGCACTTCTCATATTTTTTTTGTCAGTGATAATTTCATCATTTGACAATTGACACAACATTTTTTCACCATGAATACATATGCATTCAGTAATTCACATTTCATATTGGTAATAATAATAAATCACATAATTAACTAGGAAGTATAGGTGTGATTCATCTACCTGCAATAGAAGCTCTACTCGTGCTCCCCTGCTGCTGTTGCACCACGCTTGTGGTCCCTCTTACAATTCACAGGTTTATCTCATAAATTTTTCTAACTCAAGGATATGTTTTATTATAACTATATCTACAACCAATAAGTCTTTCTTTCAGTCATTTCTTAATATTTTAGATTTTTTTTTATTTCACCCATTAATATTGTCATGCTTTGTCCAACCCCAGTTATCATATATATATATATTTGAACCATTTCTGTTTAAATCTCGAGCTATTACTGTTTAGATATTGAGCCGTTATTGTCTCATTTTTGAACTATTACTGTCCAACTGTTATTGTCTTGTTTTTGAACTGTTACTGTCTTGTTTTTGAACTGTTATTGTCTCATTTTTGAACTGTTACTGTCCAATTGTTATTGTCTTCTTTTTGAACTGTTACTATCTCGTTTTTTAAGTATTGCTGTCTCATTTTTGAACTATTATTGTCTAGATATTAAAATTTTATTATCTCATATTTGAATTATTACTATTTAGATATTAAATTGTTACTGTCTAGACATTGAATTGTTACTCTTCGACTTCTTCTTAGATTTTTAATTTATCTAGAGTTATAAAACTCCGATTCAAGCGAGATTAGTCTTGTTAGAAAGCTAAGACATAAGGCTGTATGTTCTCTGAAGGAAAGAAAACCCAGTTCTTCTCTAAGACATGTAAAATTTCTCATCAACAAACCAGACCTGCTACCCTATAGGGTCTGTCATGATCCAGTCTCGATTGGTGACCCATAGTTGGAGTTCTATAACTCCAAATTGAGCAAGACCAATTTCATTAGTTAGCCAACATCCAAATCTATAATATTTATAAGGAACCTGATCCTAATTCCTTCATCCTCCTACCTGAAATCTCTTTGAAAGTCAAGGGACGAAACTGTCCAGATTCGTCAATCTTTCCATTTATATATAACACATGAAGTTCTTTAATTTAGCAACTAATACTTTTTCCTCAATATAAATCTAAGAACTTAAATATATAAATTAACATCTAGGCATCAATTTATAATCGACTTGAAATGACTCATAAGAGCAGGTTTAGAATACCTTACCTGATATGAATCAAGGTTTCGATCCCTCCTTTTCTTTCTAATGACAGTCGACCCTCCCCTCTTCTCTTTTGTTTAATTTTTCTTGTTAATCCATTTCCCACCAGTGTTTATTCTACCTATAACCCTTAATCTTGGATGGGTTCTTGAAATTTTTATGTTTCTCTCTTGATTTGTAGAATGAATATAAAAACTTCCTCTTTTCTTTCTTTATGTTATCTCTAGATCTGTTTTTGGTGAGAAGAGGAGTACTTATGCTCTATAATTATTATTATTTGCATTTAAGCTCGATTTTATTTAAGTGTATTCGTTTTGCCCCCACTTCTTTTTAGTTTAGTTTATTTCCTTTAATTTAATCCAGCCTTGATTGATTTTTTTTTTTTCAGGATTTACAAAATGAGATTGCCATGTTAGGATCTTAGGTTACTAACCTGAAAACAAAAATTTTAGTTCTAGTTAAAGGGGATCGCCAGATTATGATCTTAAGTTGACCAAGCTGAATATAAAGGTTTTAATTCTGATTAAAAGGGATTGACATAATAGGATCTTAGGTTAACCGAGCTGAAGATAAAAAAAAATATAGTTCTAGTTAAAGAGGATTGCTATATTAGGATCTTAGGTTGACCAAGTTGAAGATAAAGATTTTGGTTCTATTTAAAAGAGATCGTTACATTTGGATCTCAAATTGACTGAGCTGAAGATAAAAATTTTGATTTTGATTAAAAGAAAAAACTAGATTGTGGATTTTAGGTTAATCGGGCTATAAAACTAAAGTTATAGCTAAAAAAATCACTGAAATGCATAAGTACATGTTATCTGAATTGAAAACAAAATAACCAATATGAAAGAATCCATTCTCAATTAGGATAACATTTTCCACAATTTAAATACTCATAAAAGAATAAGGCTATAAAAGCAGCTTGACGGTCAAGATTTGAAAGTAACTTGCATGGACTTGCTTGAGTACACTAGGATGATGAGCCGACATGAGTGCCCACCTTAAAAAGTACAACCTTTAGCAATCAAGAAAGGAGATTATGAAGAAATGAGGGTTTATATTTCAAAAGGCATGCATTATATATGTTTTAACCTTAAAATTTTAAAATAGTATTGGTGCAGGATTCACCAATCAAAAAGAAAGGCGATGAAATTTATATAGGTGAGCAAAGATCAAGAAATGGAAAATACATCATATCCATAGGATGTGGGTAACTAAGGCTATAAGACAAGGTGGTCATTTTAAGAGTTTGTCATTGAAGGGTATTTTATTTTAAATTTTTTTAAAGGGTCTGATGTAGATTCTAATATTTAAAATTTAAAAATAGGAAGTCGCCCATGAAAATTGTCATTTATTAAACTAGACCAATTTTAAGAAAGCATGGATGCTTATTAAAATTCTTTTTGGAATTTAAAAGGGGTAAGTCGCCCATGAACGTAGATCGATTTCAAGGAAATATGGATGCTTGTTAAAATTCTTTTTAGAATTTAAAAATGTTAAGTTGCCTTTGAAAATGAACCAAAACATTTGAATTTCAAAATAAGCAAGTCGACTATGAAAATAAATGAATTTCAAGGAAGCATAAACATTTGCTAGAATTCGTTTTGGAATTTAAAAAGGGTAAGTTGCTAGTTGATTAGTACTTGAAAATGTATTTTTATCATTATTTTGCACTTGATTGGTCAACTAAGAAAATCCGTAAAAAACTTAGATTGAATTTGAGCTTTCATTTGTGAAACTTTGTGTCGTTTTGTTTTATTAATAGCATATTATTTTATTTTGTTATTTCTTATATTTGTTTAAGTCTATTTTAAGATTGTTAGTATTAAAATAATAATAATAATAATAATAATAATAATAATAATAATAATAAATTTTAAGATTGTTAGTATTAAAATAATAATAATAATAATAATAATAATAATAAGGAGGATATATATGAAAAAAAGCCTAGGAGATTGCCCAATATTAGTATTTGATGGCCAAAATGATAGTCAAAAAGTTTGAGGACTAAAATGAATAAGATCAATAAAATTAACAGCCCAATCCTACCTAATAAAAGGCCCCACTAGTGAAAATATTTTATCTATGGTAAAGAAACATAAACTTGTATAGGTAAGGACTCAATAAGAATTTTAAAAGGCTTAATTAGTTTTATTAAGGACTTAATTGCAATGAAAATTAGTTTTGGGATCAATTTCGGTGTTAATTAGAAGAAAGTAAAGTTTAGAGGTCTATTTAAGGACTTAATTGTACATTCCCAATACTAAGAACCAATTTGTAAGTGGTATGTGATTTTAGGAGTTAAAATTAACCAAATCATAAGCCAAATTAAAATGAATTGATATTTTAGTAGTCAATTAATGATGAAATTGAACAAATTGAAAACCAAGGGCTTGTTTGTAAAAGGCATTAAACTCTAGAGCTGATATTTGAATTCGGTGCGGGTGCAGTTGCATGCAATTAAAAGTTAAGAGATAATTATAGATACGATTAAAAGGAATTGGAAGAGCATGAGCCTATTGGAAATTAACCAAATCCCAAATTAAAAAGATCCTAATTTCTAGGGTTTAACCTAGATGACGTGTCATTCACCTATTATTCATGTCATTTATTGGCAATTTTGAATAATTAAGTGAGCATGTTCAAGTGAATGAATGTGATGTCTCCAACCACCTCAAGGGATATAAACACTACCATTCAACTAAGAAACACCCCTTTTATAACACCGTGTCTATAAAATTAAACGTTCACACTCCAATTCTTTCATAAAAGTCTCAAACATCTTATGCCTAATCAACTTCCCTATATTTTTATATTCTAGGCCGATCAAATTGACACCTTTGAATGAATGAATTTGAAGCTAAAACTTTCAAATCAAGCAAGGTTGGATCCAAATGAAAGGTGTGCACTTGCACTACCAGCTTCAAGTGATTTCCAATGATATTTACATCAAAGTGGCTTTGACAAAATCTTGAAAGTAGTTAACCCAATCAGCCTTGATTTTGACACCTATTTTTTTCACATATTCACATTTATAGCTCCTTAAAGGTTTTTTTTTTAATCAATGGATTTAAAACCCCCTCTCTCAGTATTAAATGGCAAGAAATAGCTCCTTGCCCTTTAAGTCTAACAAAACCACCAAGTACCCTTAAAACCAAAACCACAATTATAAAACCATCCTAGTACAAGAGCTTTTAGATGTTAGCTTTTGTCCAAAACCCTCTCATTTTGATCAAAAGGCTAAGCTTTGATCAATATTTGAGGGAATCCACCAAAATACCTAGAAAAACCCTATAAATGCCCTTGAAAATCATAAGAGAAAAGGCAAAAAAAAAACATGAGGAAAATACTTTGTTAATATGCTTTATTATTAAAGTTTAAGAGCCTAATATAGAAGGTCTAATAAGATGTGAAAAGAAAAGGAGTAAAAGGGGAAAAAGGAAGGAAAAAAGAATAAAAAATATCAACCTATACTCAACAAAGTTAAAGAATGTATAACTATGTAAAAACTTAAGGGTGGAGTCTGACACGATCAAAAGATTGATGTCTTCTTCTAAGTATAGGAGTGTTGAAGTAATAAATAACCTGGCAAAACCGAGGTTGAACAACAGAGAGGTTAATTATATAAAGTATAAACAACAATAACATAACAATAACAACAACAACAATAAAAAAGAAAAAGAAGAAGAATAAAAAGAGAACTTTGAGATGGAACATCAATATGAGGATCAAATAATGATAACAACAAATGTCAAGGTTAGAGGATCCACTAATGGTATTTCAAACAAGTATTGTATAAATTCTTATTACTTAATTAGAAACCACACACAAAGAAAGTTTCAATTGGATTATAAATTGTTAACATGATTACATTAGTTATCTTATTCGAATAATGCTAATACATGTAAATATTATCAAGTATTCATGATTATAATTAATGTTAACAACAAATCGAGTTCCTTTCATAGCACAAGTGTCGGTTATACCATACGGTTGGGCTATAAAAGTGCCAAGTATTTGTTGTACCAAGTGTTATACAACACAAATCTAAATTAACCATTTAACAAGCAAAGTATTAAAAGTAAATAAGATAACAAATACAAAACATGTTAGTATTAAACATTAAAGTCCATATTGAGTTTACACATTAAACCAAGATGCCTAAATGTATGGCAAATGCCTCTATTTATAGCCAAAATTGGAAACTATTGATTTATTGACTAATTGTTGAATGAGTGGCCACATCTTGACTTGGTGGCAATCCTTATCTTCTTATTTGAACAAAATGTCATTGCTAATATCATAATTTGGACAGACTTAAATCATGAAAGTTCTAGGAAATTGTCTCATCTTTTCAGGATAAAAAAAAATGGAGGTCATTTAGACTTCTAGAACTCAAGATATGTGCTGAATACTGAATAATATCTAGGCTAGAGGATAGATTCGAACTTCTACGTTGTTACGAAGATTTGGACTTCTAAACAGCAGAATTGAGTCTTGCCTTATGCATGAAAGTTTTAGGCTTATGTCTTAGCTTTCTATCCATATAAAGCAGAATTAAATCTAAGTTCTAGAGCTCCAGTTATGACCCAATTACCAAATCGTGTTCCAGCTTTAACTAGACCAGCATCTCTTTTCTAAGCTTCACTCTCTCTTTGTCCGTTCAATTTCAGTAATTCAACTCATCAATCAATCCTTTCATTTATTTGATAGGCCTGTATTTAAGATGAACATTTACCATAAATTAAAGGTATCTTATGGTATCAGACTTGTTATTATAAAACATACTTTAATTAAGGAATTATTGATACTTCAAGTGCAAAATGGTGATATAAAACCTTGATAAAAATACACTTTTAAGTACTAATCAAAGTCCATATGGCCTACCCATTCATGCTTTTTTTAATGTTTAAACTTCTTTTAATGTTTTTTGAACTTATTTTAGTGTATGATGTTTTCTAGTTTTGTTTTGATAAATACGTAAAAATATTGTTTTTATTATTTGAATCTTGTTTGGAGTTGTTATTGATGTTACTGGGTGTCAATATAATATGTTTGTGACTAATTTTGATAAAGGAAGGTAGTTTTGGATTCTGCCAAAAGGTTGCAATGAGCGTTTAATGCTTTTTCTATTTTTAGTGTATGTTCTTGGTTCCCAAACATAGTCTAGGTTCCAAATATTCAAAGAGTTAGTTTTGAATTCAAATTTGATGTTTTTTTATTGGTTGTTATTAGGCATACAGTTGTGAAGTTGAAACTTAATGCATGTTTATGATGATTTAATGTTTTTTCTTAGTTCTTTGGATTCAACTATGCTTAGTATTGGTAATGTGGTTTGTGAAGACAAAAAACAGTGTGTTTAGAAGCCTAAAAAGCCAAATATAGGTTTTAACATTAGTTCTTCAATTTTTGAAAATTTTTCAGATTTTGGGTTCATGTTCTTTGCATGAACTTTGCCCTAGCCTCTTGTTTTTAAGCTATTTTAGGTTAATTCTCGATACAAACATGTTAATTTGTCATTTTTAGCAAATAATCTAGTGTTAAAATGCATCAATAACATGTATTCATGTATTTATACTTTAGGGTTCTTTTAACTACCCAAACTTTTGATCAAATCAAGGCTTCTAAGTGTTAATTAAAGAAAATAGATGTTTGATTATTGATCTACGCATTATTACAAACAAAACCTTGCCTTTAATTGCATGAAAACTTGTCTAGTTTATGATTTGTTTTTGTTAGGTTTTGATTTGAATGTTCATTATATTTTTCATGTTCTTGTGTTTGATCTGTTTTTATCAGAAAATTTTACTTATTTTTTTAGTTTTGATATGTTTTTGGTGTAATGTTTGTTTTGCTTTAGTTTTGAATCAAACCATGGTTTTCGATTCAATTCAAGGTTGAATTAGTGTTTTCGAGTCAATCTGATTGGTTTTATTATGGGCTAGGTATTAAGGTTTTATTTGGTTGATTACTTTTTTCTTTTTTGCTGAGAAATTCTTTGTTTAAGGGGTTGTTTGACAAACACACCTTTTGACATATTTTGATAGTTTTGCTTTGAAAAAAAAAACAGTTTTTTTTTTACAAATATACTGAAATAAATTCCAAAAAATTTCAAGGACCAATTTAAAATTATTTGCGGTTCCTTCACATGTTTTTTCAAAATTTTTATTTAATATTAGGGCTATAGACTTATACTGTAAGATATTGATATGGTATTAAACATAATGCTCTTTATCGAAATCTCAAAAATTTCTCATTTAAAAAATACAAAACATGTGTTTTATTTGGTGTAGATACAACCAAGTCTCTTAAAAAATAAATATCATATTTTGGCTTATACAAAATACATGGTATGATTTAATATTTTTTTTAGATACACAAAAATTCAAAAAATATCTTTGCATATATTTTTTGAATTTAATAACCAGTTTATTGAATTCATGAAAACTTAACCAGTATTTCAGAAACCGTAAAAAACATTTTTTATATATAAGAATTAATAATCAACATTCTGATATGAGTTCTAGACGTATACATAGACTGATATTTAAATACCATGAGTTAATTAGAAAGTTCTTAGAATTATTTTGGATATTAACCAATTTTAATTAAGAGTATTTTTTACCATGATATACGAGTTGTAGAAAACTCTTTCGTCTTCTAAGATAGTTGAATCCTAGTACGACACCTATATAGATTTTTTCCCGCATGAATTTATTTGGATATACGAGTTCATAATGAATTCAAAATACTAGATTTATTCATGAGTGTAAATTTTTATTTTAAGCTATAGACGGGCCATCAATTAGGAGCCCAAGATGTCAACATATGGTTCTTATTATAGTTGAGCCTATCTTCTTCTTCTTTTTTTTATCAATGAGATCATGTATTTTTTAAAAAAATTCCATCTTCAAAGCATTTGGGAAAAAATGATTGATCTCTATCAATAGACCTACTAAAGCCCCAAACCATAATGTACTTATTACTTGTGCTATGGATAGATATGCTTTTAGATCTCGCATAGAAAATCCTCTTTCTATATTCTTTTTATCCTTATGAAATACACATTTATACTAAAATACCTTCCACTTTTAGTAAATTTGGAAATGGATTGTCCACAAAATCACTAAGATTAAATTGTCAGATTTTGATGAGTGTACAATTGTAATGGAAAAAAAATAAATGGGAAGAGGATGATATAAAAGAATTCACTAAGCTAGTAAAATATTTAGAATGAGCTTGGAAATTGGTACAAGGCAAGATGAAAGAGAATTGAAAATAAGGACTTTAATCACTGCTAGTGAAAGGGAAAAACTTGATATCATAGCTTCACGAGCATGTCGATGTGTTTGCTTGGTCCTACATATATATGTCTGGTTTAGATACTAACATTGTAGTGCATGGGGTGCTATTAAATGAAGGAAGAATACTTGTGAAGCAAAAACTCGAAAGAACTCGTTTGGATATAGTGCTCAAAGTGAAAACCAAGATAGAAAAGCAATGAGATGCTAGTTTTTTGAAGTTAGTTAAGCACTCATAATGGATATTAAACATAGTAGTAGTTTTCAAGAAAGGCAACAAAATTAGAGTATGTGTAGACTATAGGGATTTTAAAAGCCTGAAAGACGACTTTTTTTTGCCACGCATTGATGTTTGATTAATAATGCAGCTTGGAGCTCAATATGTTCTTGCATGGATGGTTTTCTTGGGTATAACTAAATCATAATAACTAATGAATACAAAGAGAAGACACTTTTTATTACCTCACATGGAACCTTTTGCTACAAGGTGATACTATTTGGACTGAAAAACATTGAGGTCACTTATCAAGGGGCAATAATAACTCTATTACATGACATTATACATAAAAAAGCTAAAATGTATGTGGACAACATGATTTCTAAATCCAAACAAAGAGAAAGCCATTGTTAGAATCTCAAAAAGTCGTTACAAAGGTTAAGAAAGTATCAGTTGAAGCTGAACCCCACGAAATGCTCATTCAGGGTACAATTTGAAAGATGTTATGATTTATGGTAAGTAGTCAAGGTATTGAGGTCAACCCTGGTAAATTAAAAGCAATTTAGGCCATGACAACTCCTAAAAAAATAGTTATAGGGTCTTTGGGTTGTTTAAATTACATTACTCAGTTTATATCTCAAATAATAGCCACTTGTGAGCCAATCTTTTGACTCATTTGAAAGAAAAATCATGTGGTATGGAATAAGGAATGCCAAGAAACTATTGATAAAATCAAGCAGTATTTGTAAAATTCATATTTGCTGGTACTTCTTGTGCCTGATAGACGGTTAATTCTATATCTGATAACAACTACAAAAAAGTAATAGGATGTGCACTCTGGCAACATGATGAGCATGATAAAAAAAGAGAGAGCAATTTATTATCCGAGTAAGAGGTTTATAGATTGTGAGTCCAGATATATAATGCTAGAGAAGCTTTGTTATGCACTTGTTTTGCTACATGGCTAATTTTAAAACTAGATCCTCTCAAATATATCTTTGAAAAGCCATATTTATCAAGTAGAATAACAAGATGGTAGGTGGTATTGGTTGAGTACGACATAATGTATATGATAAGAAAAGTCATGAAAGGAAGTGTTATTGCTAATCATTTGGCATACAATACAATTGAAGATTATGATCCTTTGAATTTTGATTTCCTAGATGAAGATATATACTAGTAATAGAAAGAAGAAGAATTAGATTAATAGACAACGTATTTTAACAGAGCAGTAAATGTATATGAAAATGAGATAGGAGCAATGATAATTTTTCCTAACAAAAGCAATATCTTATTTTAATCAAGCTGCAATTTGAGTGCACTAATAATACGACTGAGTATGAAGCTTGCATCCTCAGATTAGAAGTTGAATTAGATTTGAAGATAAAGAAACTTGATATTTATGGAGACTCAATGCTAATAATCTACAAAGTAAAAGGAGAATGACAAACAAAATATGAGAATCTAAGGCCATATCAAGAATATATGTCTAAACTAGCAAAAGAATTTAACGAGATAAAATTTACTCATATGGGAAGAGATAAAAACTAATTGGTGATGCTTTGGATAGTTTAGCTTCCATGTCACAATCAATTTTGGAAACAGAGTGTAACCCATAAGTATTAAAGTTATAAATTCTCTAGCTTACTACTGCTTAGTCAAAGGATAAGTGAATAGGAATTCATGGTATTATGGTATCAAATAGTTTATCCAACATTGAAAATATACTCCCAAGGCATCTAATACATGTATGAAAATCCTATGAACGTTAGCCATGGACTATTACCTGAAAAGGTCATCCGATAAAACATTGTTGAGATGTTTAGATGGCAAAGAAGCAAAAATGATACTCTAGGAAGTTTAAGAAGGGATTTGTGCAACTCATACTAGTGGATATATGATGGCTAAGTAAATACAGATGTTAAGGTATTACTGGATGACATTAGAAAGGGATTACATAGAATATGTTAAAAAATGTCATAAATGTCAGGTGTACAATAATAAGATAAATATACCTCTAGCTCCTCTATTTAATTTGACATCTCCATGACCATTTGCAATGTGGGGGAATTGATATAATTGGGCATGTCAATCCAAAAGCTAGCAATGAACATTGATTTATCCTAATAGCTATTAACTAATTCATAAAATGGGTAGAAGTTAGTTCATATGCTCATGTAACCTAAAAGTTAGTGAAGAGATTCATTAAACAAGATTTGATTTATCGATATAAAACACCTGAAAGATAGTGACTAATAATGCTTATCACTTCAATGGTAGAATGATAGTCGAGCTTTACATAAAATGAAAAATCAAGCACTCAAATTTATCTTGATACAGGCTAAAGATGAACAATGCTGTAGAAGTTACCAATAAAAATATCAAAAAGATTATATAGAAGATGATAGTTATATATAAGGATTAGCATGAAATGCTTCCTTTTTCTTTATAGGCAAATGGCACTACAATAAGGATGTCTACATGAGTCTTATTCCATGGTTTATGGGATGAAAGTAGTAATTCCACTAAAAATAGAAATCTTATCTCTAAAGGTATTGATAAAATCATAACTTGAGGAAGCTAATTGGGTTAATATGAGATATGAGCAGTTAAATTTGATTAATGCAAAGAGGTTACTTGTAATCTGTCACCACTAGTTGTATCAACAAATAATGCAAAAACATATAACCAGAAAATCAGACCCAAGGTATTTTAGGAAGGAGATTTTACCTCTACCTAGTGAAGATAAGAGTAAGTGGACACCTTACTATGAAGGCTTATATATAGTGAAAAAAAAGCCTTTTCTAGAGGAGCTTTACTCTTGATAAGAATGGATAGAGGCGACTTGCCCAGGCTTATGAACTCTGACTCTATAAAGAAATATTATGTGCATATACCAAGAAAATCAGGCCCAAGGTATTTTAGGAAAGAGATTTTACCTCTACCTGGTGAAGATAAAAGTAAGTGGACACCTTATTATGAAGGCTTATTTGTAGTGAAGAAAGCCTTTTCTAGAGGAGCTTTACTCTTGATAAGAATGGATAGAGGTGACTTGCCCAGGTTTGTGAACTTTGACTCTATAAAGAAATATTATGTGTAATGTACTCATGTTTCTTATATCAATAAAGTTTGGTTACTCATTCTCGTTACATCTTGTGCATTTCACAAATGATCTTAAAAGGCTAAAAAAAAACCCTTTTTCAAAAATCATTTTCTCTCAAGCAAAGGTTTTCAAGATTTAACTTTAGCTAACAATTTTAACAAAAATCAATGACAACAATTCACCTAGAAACTCCCTAAGAGATGACTAAATGCCTAGATGAACGATCCAGCCATCAAAGTTTATTATACAAAAGCTATATGAAATGTAAGTGATGAAGTTTTCATGAGTCATGAACTCGTGAAACAATTTTGTGCAAATTGCTACAGTAATGAAGTCAAAATTTATTATTCGTGACCAATCTTGCTTAAAATAAGGAAAGATCATTTTTTATATCCCTTAGAGATAAATTAGATGTTTACTCTCCAATTCAAAAGTAGTCTTACATAAAAATTGTTTTATATTGAGATCTACTTACACTTAGTCAGTAGATCAGGTTACATGTATAATAGTCAAGAAAACTCTATAAACTAAAAAATAAATCATCACAAAATACATTTAAAATAGTGAATACATGAAAATCAAACACTAAAACATAAAAAAAACACCTAAAAACACTAGAAAACAATGGAATTGGCCTAATTTTACTAAGAATTTCAATTTATAGAGTGCGAACAATAACTTTTGTTTTCTTCTTTTTTTTAAATGAAATAAATAACAGTCACAACATAAGAATTAACTTGAATCACTTCCTTGATAATGGCATCAAAATTTATTGTAATGTCGCAATCATACAAATTAATTACTTTATCTTAAACAAATAAGATAGTATAGAGAAAGTAAATGGTCAATTCCACGAAGAAGATCTAGTTGAGATCTTTATGCTAAATGATACAAAGTTATGGGGGTTGAGATTATCTAAGCTATGCTAGGGTAAACAAAATAAAGTAATCAAACCAAATTAAATAAACCAAACTTATTAAAAGAAAAACCTTGGTCTTAAATAAACATTCATCGATGAAATTCAAAACTTATAATTGAAATGACATGTCAATTTATATTCTTAATATTTATCCTATCCTAATATTAATCAGTTAATTGATTCCCAGTATAACTAACCCTAACTATTAAAAAATCACAGCGTCCGTACTAGTAATTAAATTCAATAGTACTCTTAAGAACTAGATAGGTTGATAAATTTAGACAGTATAATTGTCAACAATCTATGTTTGATTTAACTGAATCTTATCCCTAAGATTAATAATATAAATCTACCAAATTTATTAAATTTAGTGGCTTCACAAGTTAAATATCATAACTCTGGTTTTGATAGAAAACTTAGCACTAGATTAGTTAGAATAATAACTTAAAGTGCACTTGACACGAATAAAAGATTGATGTCTTCTCCCAAGTGTAGGAGTGTCAAAGTAATAACCCGGCAAGACCGGGGTCGAACCTCAAGAAGGTTAAATATATAAATTATAGATGATAATAACAACAATAACAACAACAACAATAATAACAACAATAATAACAATAACAATAACAATAACAATAATAATAATAATATAGTAGTAGTAGTAGTAGTAGTAATAATAAAAAAAAAAAGAAGAAGGAGAAGAAGTAGAAGATGATAAGAACTTTGAGATGGAATATTAATGTAAGGTTTAAACAATGATAATAACAAATGTCAAGGTTAGAGGTTCCACTAATGGTATGTCAAACAAGTATAGCATAAACTCTTATTATTCAATTAGAAACCATACACAAAG
>NW_011500448.1:0-19645 GCF_000495115.2 Populus euphratica | reverse complement strand
TAGTAGTAGTAGTAGTAGTAGTAGTAGTAGTAGTAGTAGTAGTAGTAGTAGTAGTAGTAGTAGTAGTAGTAGTAGTAGTAGTAGTAGTAGTAGTAGTAGTAGTAGTAGTAGTAGTAGTAGTAGTAGTAGTAGTAGTAGTAGTAGTAGTAGTAGTAGTAGTAGTAGTAGTAGTAGTAGTAGTAGTAGTAATAATAATAATAATAATAAAGAAAGAGAAGAAGAAGAAGATGATGGGAACTTGGAGATGGAAAATTAATGTAAGGATTAAACAATAATAATAACAAATGTCAAGGTTAGAGGTTCCACTAATGGTATATCAAACAAGTATAGTATAAACTCTTATTATTGAATTGGAAACCACACACAAAGGAGGTTCCAATCAGATTATATATTGTTAACATGATTACATTAGTCATCTTATTCGATTAATGCTAGTACTTGTAAATCTCGTCAAGCATTCATGATTATAACTTATGTTAACAATAAATCAAGTTCCTTTCATAGCTCAGGTGTCGGTTATACCATACAGTATGGGCTATGAAAGTGCCAAGCATTTGTTGTACCAAGTGTTATACAACATAGATCAAGAGTAGTCATTTAACAAGTAAAGTATTAAAGAGTGAACAAGATAACAAATACAAAACATGTTAGTATGAAACATTAAAGTCCATGTTAAGTTAACACTATATTTATTCTTACACCATTAGTGTAACCTTTTCACCTTGACATAATAACTTAGCTAGACATAATGAAAGAAAGAAAAATAAATAAACAAAATAAGAACATAAATAAGATAAGAGTTAACGAAGTAAATGAAAGGAAATAAAAGGCATAAACTTGGTATTAATGAAAGCAAAGCATAAACATTACAAAGAATGCAAAGAGAGAAAGCAAGAGCATGATCTTGATCTGGAGACCACGATGTCTAAATGCATGGCAAATGCCTCCTTTTATAGGCCAAAATTGGGAACTATTGATTTGATGACTAATTGATGAGTGGGTGACCAACTCTTGACTTGGTGACAATCCTTATCTTCTCTTGTCTGCCCAAAACGTCATTGATAACGTCAAAATTGGAGCCACTTGAAAACACAAAAGTTGTAGGCAATTGTCTCAGCTTTCTTGTGTAAAACATTCAGTTCATTTGGACTTTTAGAACTCTAGATATGGCCAAAATACTGAACAGTGCTCGGGTTGGAGGATAGATTCCGGCTTCTTTGTTATTGCTACAATTTGGACTTGAAAATGACCTTTTTAGATCTTATGCTCCATATAAAAGTTGTAGGCCTATGTCTTAACTTTCCATCCATATAAAGTAGACCTAAATCTGAGATCTATAGCTCCAGATATGACCTAATTACCAAATAGTGTTCTGATTTGGATTGCACCGACATCTCTTTTCTAAGTTTGGCCATCTCTTTATCCTTTCAATTTCAGTTCTTAAATTAATCAATCAATCCTTTTATTTATGTCATAGGCCTGCATTAAAAGTGAACATTACCATAAATTAAAGGTATCTTATATTATTAGATATATTATTATAAAACATGCTTTGGTTAAGGAGTTATTGATACTTCAAGTGCAAAATGATGATATAAAACCTTGATAAAAATGCACTTTTAAGTACTAATCACACCCCCCAACCAGCTTATTACTAGTCCCTAGTAATTAAAGCGAAAAATAGTTTGCAAATTCCACAAAGTAAGGTAGTCGTCATTTAACTTTCATTAATCTATCCAGATGAACAAACTTTCATTAAATTTATATACCTGCTCAATACCTCTTAACAAGATATTCATAAACTTTCTTTTGTACTCAATGTATCAACATATAATTATGGGGCTATTCTTGGATGAAAACAAAATTTTTGTTCTAATGTTTAAGGTTAACTTCCTTGGGTTGGGATTATTATTTTTGTCTTGTTCTTTTTTTCTCTTTTCTTTTTTTTAATATATATGCATATAATTTTTGTTGTAATGTTTAAGGTTAACTTCCTTGGGTTAGCTTAGTAACTCGGGTCGCAGATACTGATATGTAGATAGTGCAATGTTTGATTCCCTTAAGCTTTTCTCCTCAACCCATGTAATAAGCGTTGGGCCAATAGCTCCCAAGTCAGTTGACTTTAGGGTATTAAGTGTTAAAACACCCTTTTGGGCTTAATTGCTTAGGTTAGGGAGGCTACAAAACCAAACTTATCTACATTTTTATTATTATCATTTTTTTTCTTTTTTTTTTCTTTTTTTTTCAAATTATATACTATCCCTTTCCCGTGGTTGTTACCTTTAACAAAAGAACATAATTAATGTAATAATCTAATGTGCAACCCACAATCATATATTAAAGTAGTGTGTGAAAATTAAGGTTTAAGAATATATGTTAAATGAGTATATGAGTAGAATTAAGTGATAATAATGCAAGAGTTTGTAAATCTGAATATTTCAGGAAGTATTATAATAGATCTTGTTAAAAATGGTTACTAGGATGCGTCTCAAGAGTCATAAAAGTTCTCCTTACTCTGCCATCATAGTAACAACAATTATGCATATGCTTTATGAAATAGAAAACAATTTTTTTTTTATCAACTACTACCCTCTCCCCCCAACCAAAACAAGACATTGTCCTCAATATTCTAAGGTAGAAAGATAGAGTATAGAAGATATCACCTAAAATAACAAACACTTACAAACTTGAAACACATTTAAACAAATATAAGAAACAACAAAACACAAATATTATGCTCTGTTAATAAAACCAAAAGACACAAGTTTTTACAAACAAAAATTCAAATCGTAGTTGTGATTGTGGCTCACATCTTCCCTTGGTTTTACATCCAAGAACGGCTTAAACACCCTCTATGGGTCGGGGATAGGCTTCCCATGCAGTTTTCTTAAAAACCGGCAAACAGAGTCTTTTTTAGTTAGATTCCCAAGACTATGTCGAGCATGTTCCTTATGGAATATTGGCCATAAATCATGAATTGTGCGATGCTTATCTCGACTATGATGAGACTTAAGAGTCAATAGAAGATTATCTAAAGACTCTCTGTGTTTTGAAATAAATCCCACCTTTTGACAATTTTCACAGGTTTTGCGGAATGCATGTGACTCCTTAAATATGGTGGGCTAGTAAAATCCACTCTATAAGATTTCTACAATTCTCTTTTTTAACGAGAAATGATCCCTACGTGCCTTAGAGTGAAAAAATTTAATGAAATTACTTATCTCATTGTCGAGAATGCATTTTGAAATATTTGATTAGGACAATAATTGAATAAGTAGGGGTCATCCCAATAAAAATTTTACACATTGCTCAAAAATTTTCTTTTGTCTTCGGTACTCCAGTGAGCTAGCAAAAATCCTGAAGCAAGAAAATAGATATTTTTAGCAAACCAAGGCATTGAACTAAGAGAAAGTAGAGATTCATCAGGAAAGTAATCATCGATTGGTGTGATGTCAGGTGTTGAATCTGTTGTCACTTTTGATAAAAGATCCGCATCAACATTTTCGGTGCCTTTTTCATCCTCAATTTCTTCCTGATTGGTCATGACATGAGGAAATAGAAGTGCTAGTGGGAAATCAGTCTTTTCTTTGCAATGTTCATATTCAACCCCTTCCTTACCCTCAAAGATTGACTCATCATCTTTCTCACAAGGTTCAAGAATTGGTTTTTGAATAACCTTACCACTACGAAGAGTGATGACTGATTTGACTTGATCCATGTGTTAACTTCCAGAACTACTTGCATTTGCATTATATTGCCCCTTGGGATTTTGCTGTGGTTGAGATGGAAACTTACCTTGCTCTTGAAAACTGAGAGCAAATGTGAATTTTGCAAGAGTGTCTTTAAAATCTGTTATGCTTTGAGTAAGTTGAGTGTTGATTGTCTCTTGCTTTTCAATGAATGCATACAAAGTTTCCTTAAAATTATTTCTAAGAGGTGCAACATAAGAAGGTGCATATCCATAAGAATTTTGGAAATTATGGCGTGCTTGAAACTTAGCTAGACATAATGAAAGAAAGAAAAATAAATAAACAAAATAAGAACATAAATAAGATAAGAGTTAACTAAGTAAAGGAAAGGAAATGAAAGGCATAAACTTGATATTGATGAAAGCAAAGCATAAACATTACAAAAAATACAAAGAGAGAAAGCAAGAGCATGATCTTGATCTGGAAACCAAGATGCCTAAATGCATGGCAAATGCGTCCTTTTATAGGCCAAAATTGGGAACTATTGATTTGATGACTAATTGATGAGTGGGTGGCCAACTCTTGACTTGGTGACAATCTTTATCTTCTCTTGTCTGCCCAAAACGTCATTCATAATGTCAAAATTGGAGCCACTCGAAAACATGAAAGTTATAGGCAATTGTCTCAGCTTTCTTGTGTAAAAACTTCAGGTCATTTGGACTTCTAGAACTCCAGATATACGCCAAATACTGAACAGTGCTCGGGCTGGAAGACAGATTCGGGCTTCTTTGTTGTTGCTATAATTTGGACTTGAAAATGACCTTTTTAGATCTTGGGCTCCATATAAAAGTTATAGACCTATGTCTTACCTTTCTATCCATATAAAGTAGACCAAACTCTGAGATCTACAACTTCCAATATGACCCAATTACCGAACAATGTTCCAGTGTGGACTGCACCAACATCTGTTTTCTAAGTTTGGTCAGCTCTTTTCTAATTTTGGTCATCTCTTTGCCCTTGCAATTTAAGTTCTTAAAGTCATCAATCAATCCTTTCATTTATGTGATAGGCCTGCATTTAAAATGAATATTTACCACAAATTAAAGGTATCTTATATTATTAGATATATTATTATAAAACATGTTTTAGTTAAGGAGTTATTGATACTTCAATTGCAAAATGATGATATAAAACCTTGATAAAAATACACTTTTAAGTGCTAATCACACCCCCCAACTAGCTTATTACTAGTCCCTAGTAATCAAAGCGTTAAAAAAGAAAAACAATTTGCAAATTCCACAAAGCAATGTATTCATCATTTAACTTCTATTAATCTATCTAGATAAGCAAACTCTCGTTAAATTTATATACCTGCTCAATACCTCTTAACAAGATATTCATAAACCTTTCTTTTGTGCTCAATGTATCAACACATAATTATGGAGCTTTTCTTGGAAGAAAACAAATTTTTTGTTCTAGTGTTTAAGGTTAACTTTCTTGGGTTGTGATTATTATTTTTGTCTTTTTTTTTCTTCTTTTTTTAAAAAATATATATATATATATATAATTTCAAAACACCATGCATCTTTAACCCATGTAACGAGCTTTCGGCTAATGACTCCCAAACCAGTTGGTCTTAGGGCATTAGGTGTTAAGACACCCCTACGAGCTTAGTAACTCGGGTCGCAGATACTGATATGTAGATAGTGCAATGTTTGATTCCCTTAAGCTTTTCTCCTCAACCCATGTAACAAGCGTTGGGCCAATAGCTCCCAAGTCAGTTGACTTTAGGGTATTAGGTGTTAAAACACCCCTTCGGGCTTAATTGCTTAGGTTAGGAAGGCTACGAAACCAAACTTATCTACATTTTTATAATTATCAATTGTTTTTCTTCTTTTTTTCTGTTTTTTTTAATTATATACAATCCCTTTCCCTTAGTTGTTACCTTTAACAAAAGAACATAAATAATATAATAATCCAATGTGCAACCCACAATCATATGTTAAAGTGTGTGTGTGAAAATTAAGGTTTAAGAATACATGTTAAATGAGTATATGAGTAGAATTAAGCGATAATAATGCGAGAGTTTGTAAATCTGAATATTTCAAGAAGTATTATAATAAACCTTGTTAAGAATGGTTACTAAGATGCGTCTCAAGAGTCACTTTAACAAAAGAGCTCATTTACTCTACCATCCTAGTAACAACAATTATGCACATGCTTTATGAAATGGAAAATAATTTTTTTTTTATCAACTACTACCCTCTCCCCCCAACCAAAATGAGACATTGTCCTCAATGTTCTAAGGTAGAAAGATAGAGTATAGAAGATATCACCTGAAATAACGAACATTGACAAACCTAAAACACACTTAAACAAAAATAAGAAATAACAAAACACAACAATAAAATAAAACAACACAAAACTTACAAATGAAGACTCAAATCTAATCTAAACTTTTTACGACTTTCCTTAGATGACCAATTTATGCGATTCATGGAAGGATCAATTACAGGAATGAAAGATTATAGTTGGTCAATCAATTGTTCAGCAGTAGCACCAGAAATTATGATTTGTCGTGCAGAAGATGTTAGAAATTCTTGTTCCACACAGAAGATGTTAGAAATTCCTGTTCCACAGCATGATCAAGAAAAGACAACAACTTATCATAATAACCATTAACATTTAACAAACCTATGGGTTTATGGTGAATGTGTAGTTGGGCCTAAGAAGAATGGTGAATGTGCAATTGAGCCCAAGAGGAAATATGAAAGATCTCTTCCAATGTGCCTAGACCACCTGGTAAAGCAATAAAGGCATCGGCATGGTTAAACATTGCATTCATTCGAGCTGACATTGTGGAGACTTGAAGTTCCTCTCCAATTGTTTTTCCAATGATGTCCCCTTGTGCTAAAGCTTCGGGGACGACCCCTAAAACTTGACTACCTCCTAAAAATGCAGCTATTGACACACCTCCCATTAACCCTAGACTACCTCACCCATACACTAAATGAATTTTTCTCTCAGCTAGCACCTGACCAAGATGATTTGTTGATTCTAAAAACTCATTTTCTTTCCCAAGACTAGATCCACCGAAAACACAAATACTTTTTTTTACCGAAAACACAAATATTTCTTATTTGATGACTTGAGGAACTTGCCATTTCTACACACTTCTGTATTTGTTGAATGTATGGGTTGAGTAGAAATGAAAGGAAGGAAGAGAGGATTTTATAGATGAGAAATTAGAAAGACAATCATACCACCTATATGTAGGCCAGCTAGAGTCTCATACACTCTCTCTTTCTCTCTATTTATTTATTTGTCTCTCTCTCTCTTTTTATTTATTTATTTATTTACTTTTGAAAAAGCATGTGTTTATTTACTTTTGAAAAAAGCATGTGTATGTACAGGTAGTTGTGATTGTGGCTCACATCTTCCCTTGGTTTTACGTCCAAGAATGGCTTAAATGCCCTCTATGGGTCGGGGATAGGCTTCCCATCCAGTTTTCTTAAAAACTGGCAAACAGGGTCTTTTTTAGTCAGATTCCCAAGACTAAATCGATCATGTTCTTTATGAAATAGTGGTCATAAATCATGAATTGCATGATACACATCTCCACTAGGATGCGTCGTGCACGATGCACATCTCCACTAGGATGCGTCTCAAGAGTCAATAGAAGATTATCTAAAGACTCCTTACTCAGGCCATCCTTAATGAATTGTATTTTATCTTCACGGTTTATAGATACCATTCCTAAAGAATGACATTGTGTATTACAAGTCCATCTAGCACATCGATGACAGACTCTCAGTCATTTTGCACGACGTTTCTTTGCAAAAGTGCTTTTACCTGTTCCAGGCATGTGTGAAATGAAGGAGTTAGAGGACTCACCTGATAATCGGACCTTTGCTTCAATCAACCAGCGAATATCTTCAGGAATTCCATAATTCATTAACAACCTCAATCTTGCACATCTAGCATGATAAATTTTTGTAATCGCATTCTGAGGCAGAGCGGGAAAATACTTTTTCAATTTTTCAAGATTAGTGTCCATTTTCAACTGAGAGTTGGAAGAGAGATTCAAAGAATTGCACAAATATATACACAAATATCAGTTATTGTGGGAAACTGAAAGAACCAACTTAAGTCACGGAGTACCGTTGACCGCCATTTGACCGGGGTGAGAGAAACTAGCAAAAATCACTCAAAAAGAAACATAAAAATAATGTGAGAAAAACAAAATAATCAACCTTTATCTACAAGATCATTCCAACCAGTTGATTCATTTTCACTAGGAAAATTATCAAAATAAGCTTTCAAACGATGTCCATTTTCCTTAAAATCATTGTCATTCATTGAATTCTCAATATCACAGGCCCCATAAGGATTGCTCCATCTTGGTCTTAGCTCTCTAGGGAATGCATAAAGTTGAGAATTATAAAACAAAACTTTTTGACCAGTATCAACTTTTTGATAATTTTCACAAGTTTTGCAAAATGCATGCGTGTCCTTAAACATGGTGGGCCAATAAAATCCATTTTGAAAGATTTTTGTAGCTGTCTTTTTTGATGAGAAATAACTTCCACATACTTCAGAATGACAAAGTTTAATGACACTACTTACCTCATTGTCAGGAATGAATCTTTGAAATATTTGATCAGGACAATATTTGAATAAATTAAGGTCATCACAATAAAAATTCTTCACTTCGTTCAAAAACTTTTCTTTGTCTTGAGTACTCCAATCAGCTGGCAAATCTCCTAAAGCAAGAAAATTGATATTTTTATTATACCAAAGCATTGGACTAAGAGAAAGTAAGGATTCATTAGGAAAGTAATAATCGATTGGTGTGATGTTAGATGTCGAATTTGCTATCACTTTTGACAAAAGATCCGCATCAACATTTTCGGTGCGTTTTTCATCCGTGATTTCTTCCTCAGAATAAATCATTTGCAAATCTTCAAATTCATCCAACTCATTTTTACTTAAAGTAGATTGAAGTTGATCATAAACTAATTCATCAATATGATCTACTTCTTGTAAATCATTATTATCTCCAAGTTGCTTGCAAATGTTGAAAATATTCATCTCCAATGTCATGTTTCCAAATGATAGCTTCATCTGTCCATTCCTACAATTAATCAATGCATTAGAAGTTGCAAGAAATGGACGTCCTAAAATAATAGGAAATGAATTACATACTTCAACAGGTTGTGTGTCCAAGACAAAAAAATCCACAAGATCAATGAATTTATCGACTTGTACTAACACATCTTCAATTATTCCTCTAGGCACTTTTATAGATCTATCGGCAAGTAAAAGAGTTATAGAAGTTGGTTTTAACTCACCTAGATTGAGACTCTGAAAAACTGAATATGGAAGTTGACTCGACTAAAAGATTGATGTCTTCTCCCAAGTGTAGGAGTGTCGAAGTAATAAATAACCCGGCAAGACCGGGGTCGAACCACAGGGAGGTTAATTGTACAAATTATAAATACAATAATACAACAACAATAACAACAACAACAACAACAACAATAATAATAGTAATAACAATAATAATAATAACAATAATAACAATAACAATAATAATAGTAGTAGTAGTACTAATAATAATAGTAACAATAATAATAACAATAATAAAGAAAAAGAAGGAGAAGAAGATGAGAACTTTGAGATGGAATATTAATGTAACGATTAAACAATGATAATAACAAATGTCAAGGATAAAGGTTCCATTAATGATATGTCAAACAAGTATAGTATAAACTCTTATTTTTCAATCGGAAACCACACATAAAGGAGGTTCCAATTAGATTATAGATTGTTAACATCATTACATTAGTCATCTTATTCGATTAATGCTAATACTTGTAAATCTCGTCAAGCATTCATGATTATAACTTATGTTAACAACAAATCAAGTTCCTTTCATAGCTCAGGTGTCGGTTATACCATACATTATGGGCTATGAAAGTGCCAAGCATTTGTTGTACCAAGTGTTATACAACATAAATCAAGATTAGTCATTTAACAAGCAAAGTATTAAAGAGTGAACAAGATAACAAATACAAAACATGTTAGTATCAAACATTAAAGTCCATATTAAGTTTACACTATACTTATTCTTACACCATTAGTGTAACCTTTTCACCTTGACATAATTAACTTAGCTAGACATAATGAAAGAAAGAAAAATAAATAAACAAAATAAGAACATAAATAAGATAAAAGTTAACTAAGTAAATGAAAGGAAATGAAAGGCATAAACTTGATATTAATGAAAGCAAAGCATAAGCAATACAAAAAATACAAAGAGAGAAAACAAGAGCATGATCTTGATCTGGAAACCAAGATGCCTAAATGCATGGCAAATGCCTCCTTTTATCGGCCAAAATTGGGACCTATTGATTTGATGACTAATTGATGAGTGGGTAGCCAACTCTTGACTTGGTGACAATCCTTATCTTCTCTTGTCTGCCCAAAATGTCATTGATAACATCAAAATGGGAGCCACTCAAAAACATGAAAGTTGTAGGCAATTGTCTCAGCTTTCATGTGTAAAAACTTCAGCTCATTTGGACTTCTAGAACTCCAGATATGGCCAAAATACTAAACAGTGCTCGGGCTAGAGGACAGCTTCGGGCTTCTTTGTTGTTGCAATAATTTGGACTTGAAAATGATCTTTTTAGATCTTGGGCTCCATATGAAAGTTGTAGGCCTATGTCTTACTTTCCATCCATATGAAGTAGACCTAAATCTGAGATCTATAGCTCCAGATATAAGCCAATTACCAAACAGTGTTCCGGTTTGGATTGCACCGACATCTCTTTTCTAATTTTGGTCATCTCTTTGCCCTTGCAATTTAAGTTCTTAAAGTCATCAATCAATTCTTTCATTTATGTGATAGGCCTGTATTTAAAATGAACATTTACTACAAATTAAAGGTATCTTATATTATTAGATATATTATTATAAAACATGCTTTAGTTAAGAAGTTATTGATACTTCAAGTGCAAAATGATGATATAAAACCATGATAAAAATGCACTTTTAAGTACTAATCACATCCCCCAACTAGCCTATTACTATTCTCTAGTAATCAAAACGTTAAAATAGAAAAACAATTTGCAAATTCCACAAAGCAAGGTATTCATCATTCAACTTCTATTAATCTATCCAGATAAACAAACTCTTATTAAATTTATATATCTGCTCAATACCTCTTAACAAGATATTCATAAACCTTTCTTTTGTGCTCAATGTATCAACACATAATTGTGAGGCTTTTCTTGGAAGAAAACAAAATTTTTATTCTAGTGTTTAAGGTTAACTTATATACATATAATTTAAAAACACCATGCATCTTTAATCCATGTAACAAGCGTTCAGCTAATGACTCCCAGACCAGTTGGTCTTAGGGCATTAGGTGTTAAGACACCCCTACGAGCTTAATAACTCGGGTCGCAGATACTGATATGTAGATAGTGCAATGTTTGATTCCCTTACGCTTTTCTCCTCAACCCATGTAACAAACGTTGGGCCAATAGCTCCCAATTCAGTTGACTTTAAGGTATTAGGTGTTAAAACACCTCTTCGGGCTTAATTGCTTATGTTAGGGAGGCTACGAAACCAAACTTATCTACATTTTTATTATCATCATTTTTTTTTAATTATATACTATCCCTTTTCCTTATGTGTTACCTTTAACAAAAGAACATAAATAATGTAATAATCTAATATGCAACCGACAATCATATGTTAAAGTGTGTGTGTGTAAATTAAGGTTTAAGAATACATGTTAAATAAGTATATGAGCAGAATTAAGTGATAACAATGCGAGAGTTTGTAAGCCTGAATATTTCAAGAAGTATTATGATAGACCTTATTAAGAATGGTTACTAAAATGCGTCTCAAGAGTCATAAAAGTTCTCCTTACTCTGTCATCATAGCAACAATAATTTTGCACATGCTTTATGAAATAGAAAATACAGTTTTTTTTTTGTTTTTAGCTACTACCCTCTCCCCCAACTAAAACAAAACATTGTCCTCAATGTTTAAAGGTAGAAAGATAGAGTATAGAAGATATCACTTGAAATAACGAACACTAACAAACTTGAAACACACAGAAACAAATAAAAGTAACAACAAAACACAATAATAAAACCAAAAGACACAAAGATTCACAAATGAAGGCTCAAATCCAATCTAAACTTTTTACGGCTTTCCTTAGATGACCAATTTATACGACTCATAGAAGGATCAATCACAAGAATAAAAGATTGTAGTTGGTCAATCAATTGTTCAGCAGTAGCAGCAGAGATTATGATTTTTCGTGTAGAAGATGTCAGAAATTCATGTTCCACAGGATTTGTCGTGCAGAAGATGTTAGAAATTCCTGTTCCACAGCATGATCAAGAAAAGACAACAACTTATCATAATAACCATTAACATTTAACAAACCTATGGGTTTATGGTGAATGTGTAGTTGGGCCTAAGAAGAAATGTGCAATTGAGCCCAAGAGGAAATATGAAAGATCTCTTCCAATGTGCCTAGACCACCTGGTAAAGCAATAAAGGCATCGACATGGTTAAACATTGCATTCATTCGAGCCGACATTGTGGAGACCTGAAGTTCCTCTCCAATTGTTTTTCCAATGATGTCCCCTTGTGCTAAAGCTTCGGGGACGACCCCTAAAACTTGACTACTTCCTAAAAATGCAGCTATTGACACACCTCCCATTAACCCAAGACTGCCTCCCCCATACACTAAATGAATCTTTCTCTCAGCTAGCACTTGACCAAGATGATTTGCTGATTCTAAAAACTCCTTTTCTTTCCCAGGACTAGATCCACCGAAAACACAAATATTTCTTATTTGATGACTTGAGGAACTTGCCATTTCTACACACTTCTGTATTTGTTGAATGTATGGGTTGAGTAGAAATGAAAGGAAGGAAGAGAGGGTTTTATAGATGAGAAATTAGAAAGGCAATCATAACACCTATATGTAGGCCAGCTGGAGTCTCACACACACTATCTCTCTTTTTATTTATTTATTTATTTACTTTTGAAAAAGCATGTGTATGTACAGGTAGTTGTGATTGTGGCTCACATCTTCCCTTGGTTTTACGTCCAAGAACGGCTTAAACGCCCTCTATGGGTCGGGGATAGGCTTCCCATCCAATTTTCTTAAAAACTGGCAAACAAGGTCTTTTTTAGTCAGATTCCCAAGACTAAGTCGATCATGTTCTTTATGAAATAGTGGCCATAAATCATGAATTGCACGATGTACATCTCCACTAGGATGCGTCTGATGCACATCTCCACTAGGATGCGTCTCAAGAGTCAATAGAAGATTATCTAAAGACTCCTTACTCAGGCCATCCTTAATGAATTGTATTTTATCTTCACGGTTTATAGATACCATTCCTAAAGAACGATATTGTGTATTACAAGTCCATTTAGCACATCGATGACAGACTTTCAGTCGTTTTGCACGACGTTTCTTTGCAAAAGTGCTTTTACCTATTCCAGGCATGTGTGAAATGAAGGAGTTAGAGGACTCACCTGATAATCAGACCTTTACTTCAATCAACCAACGAATATCTTCAGGAATTTCATGATTCATTAAGAATCTCAATCTTGCACATCTAGCACGGTAAATTTTTGTAATTGCATTCTGAAGCAGAGCGGGAAAATACCCTGAGGCAGAGCGGGAAAATACTTTTTCAATTTTTCAAGATTAGTGTCCATTTTCAACTGAGAGTTGGAAGAGAGATTCAAAGAATTGCACAAATATATACACAAATATCAGTTATTGTGGGAAACTGAAAGAACCAACTTAAGTCACGGAGTACCGTTGACCGCCATTTGACCGGGGTGAGAGAAACTAGCAAAAATCACTCAAAAAGAAACATAAAAATAATGTGAGAAAAACAAAATAATCAACCTTTATCTACAAGATCATTCCAACCAGTTGATTCATTTTCACTAGGAAAATTATCAAAATAAGCTTTCAAACGATGTCCATTTTCCTTAAAAATATTGTCATTCATTGAATTCTCAATATCACAGGCCCCATAAGGATTGCTCCATCTTGGTCTTAGCTCTCTAGGGAATGCATAGAGTTGAGAATTATAAAACAAAACTTTTTGACAATTTTCACAAGTTTTGCAGGATGCATGCGTGTTCTTGAACATGGTGGGCCAATAAAATCCATTTTGAAAGATTTTTGTAGTTGTCTTTTTTGACGAGAAATAACTTCCACATGCTTCATAATGATAAAGTTTAATGACACTACTTACCTCATTGTCGGGAATGAATCTTTGAAATATTTGATCAGGACAATATTTGAATAAGTTAAGGTCATCACAATAAAAATTCTTCATTCAAAAAATTTTCTTTGTCTTGAGTACTCCAATCAGCTGGCAAATCTCCTAAAGCAAAAAAATTGATATTTTTATCATACCAAGGCATTGGACTAAGAGAAAGTAAGGATTCATTAGGAAAGTAGTCATCGATTGGTATGATGTCAGATGTTGAATTTGTTGTCACTGTTGACAAAAGATTCGCATTAACATTTTCAGTGCTTGTTTCATCCATGATTTCTACCTTAGAACAAATCATTTGCAAATCTTCAGATACATCTAACTCATTTTTACTTAAAGTAGATTGAAGTTGATCATAAACTAATTCGTCAATATGATCTACTTCTTGTAAATCATTATCATCTCCAGGTTGCTTGCAAATGTTGAAAATATTCATCTCCAATGTCATGTTTCCAAATGATAGCTTCATCAGTCCATTCCTACAATTAATCAATGCATTAGAGGTTGCAAGAAACGGATGTCCTAAAATAACAGGAAATGAATTACATGCTTCAACAGGTTCTGTGTCCAAAACAATAAAATCTACAAGATAAATGAATTTATGGACTTGTACTAACACATCTTCAATTATTCCACTAGCACTTTTACAGATATAGAAGTTGGTTTTAACTCACCTAGATTGAGACTCTGAAAAACTGAATATGGCAGTAAATTCACACTAGCACCAAGATCAAGTAAGGCACTTTTAATTTTTTGTTCTCCAATAAAGCAAGAAATTGTAAGACATCCAGGGTCTTTATATTTCAAAGCATTATTGTGCTGAAGAATGACACTTACTTATTCTGCTAAAAAGGCTTTTTTTTTCGCATTCAGTTTCCTCTTCATAGTGCATAGATCTTTCAAAAATTTAGCATAGGAAGGAACCTATTTAATAGCATCCAGCAAAGGTATATTGATCCTTACCTATTTGAAAATTTCAAAAATTTCAGAGTTGTGATTGACTTTCCTTTGTTTGGTCATGGCATGAGGAAATGGAAGTTCTGGGTCATGGCTTGAGGAAATAGAAGTACTGGCAGTGAATCAGTCGTTTCTTTGCAATTTTCAGATTCAACCCCTTCCTTACCCTCAGAGATTGACTCATCATCTTTCTCATAAGGTTCAAGAGTGGGTTATAAGGTTCAAGAGAGGGTTTTTCAATAACCTTACCACTACGCAGAGTAGTGACTGATTTGACTTGATCCATGTGTTAGCTTCCAGAACTACTTGCATTTGCATTGTATTGCGCCTTGGGATTTTGTTGTGGTTGAGATGGAAACTTACCTTTCTCTTGGAAACTGAGAGCAGATGTTAATTTTGCAAGAGTATTTTTAAAATCTGTCATGTTTTGAGCAAGTTGAGTATTGATTGTCTCTTGCTTTTCAATGAATGCATGCAATGTTTCCTCAAGATTTCTTCTAGGAGGTAGAGCATAAGGAGGTGCATATCCATGAGAATTTTGGAAATTGTGGTGTGCTTGAAACGGTGGTTGTGAAGTTTGTGCATTATTGTTCTCACTCTTCCAACTAAAATTTGGGTGATTTCTCCAACCAGGGTTGTATGTTTGGGACTATGGGTTGTGGTTAACCCTTTGGAAACTATTTAAAGCATGGGCTTGTTCATGGAGACATTCCTTAAAAGAAGGCAAGGTTGGACAATCGTTGGTTGAGTGTTCATTTGTTTCACAGATTTAACACACAATGTTTTCAACAGATTTTAATTGACCACTCTTTTTCAATTCTAGTGCCTCGACTTTTCTAGCTAAAGATGCAAACTTGGCTTGAAGGTCATGATCTTCCCTAAGTTTATACATACCTCCACTAGATGTATAAGGTTGAGTTTTACTCGGTGCTTCATAAGTACCCGCGGTGTATAATTTTGAGCATTTTCAGCTAACAAGTCTAAGTACTCCATTACTTCATCAGGGTCTTTATCTTCAAAAGTTCCATTGCATATCAATTCAACCATTTGCCTATCTCTAGGTGTTAACCCTTCATACAAATGTGAAACCAATCTCCATGTTTCAAAACCATGATGAGGGCAAGTATTCAGCAAGTCTCAATACCTATCCCAACATTGGTAAAAAGTTTCTCCTGGTTTTTGAGTGAAAGTGGTGATTTGTCTTTTGAAAGAGTTTGTTCGATGAGATGGGAAAAACTTCTTTAAAAACTGTTGTTGCATTTCATCCCAAGCACGAATGGATCCTGGTCTTAAATTTTGTAGCCATGTTTTAGCTTTATCTTTTAATGAAAAAGGAAAAAGCTTTCATCTGATGGTGTTCATGCTACAATTTAAATTATTATATGTGTTGCAGACCTCTTCAAATTCCCTTAAATGCAAGTATGGATTTTCCAATTCTAAACCATGAAAAGAAGGTAAAAGTGGAATAATACCTGGTTTAAAATTAAAATGAGATGCGTCGGGAGGAAAAACTATGCATGATGGTGCACTTGTTCTTGTGGGACTCATGTGGTCTCTAAGTGTTCTAGCACGGTTATTCTCATTATTCTCATTATGAAGTGATTGATTATCTTCTTCGGTCATATTTTCTGAAAATGATGAGGATACCCTACAAAGTCTATCACTTGGTGTACGTGACCACACTTTCATGCACGTGTAGCAATAGAATAAAAGCAAAAAGAAAACAAAAGAAGAAGAAACAAGAGAAAGGAAACAAAGTTATATACAAGAAAAGTGAAAAGAAAAAATAAAATAAATATTATAATTTATACAAAACTTACCTCCCCGGCAATGACGCCAAAAACTTGACATGACTAAAAGATTGATGTCTTCTCCCAAATGCAGGAGTGTCGAAGTAATAAATAACCCGGTAAGACCGGGGTCGAACCACATGGAGGTTAATTGTACAAATTTTAAATACAATAATACAACAATAATAATAATAACACCAACAACAATAATAATAGTAATAACAATAATAATAATAACAATAATAACAATAACAACAATAACAATAATAATAGTAGTAGTAATACTAATAATAATAGTAATAATAATAATAACAATAATAAAGAAAAAGAAGATGAGAACTTTGAGATGGATTATTAATGTAAAGATTAAACAATAATAATAACAAATGTCAAGGTTAGAGGTTCCACTAATGGTATGTCAAACAAGTATAGTATAAACTCTTATTACTCAATTGGAAACCACACATAAAGGAGGTTCCAATCTGATTATAGATTGTTAACATGATTACATTAGTCATCTTATTCGATTAATGTTAATACTTGTAAATCTCGTCAAGCATTCATGATTATAACTTATGTTAACAACAAATCAAGCTCCTTCCATAGCTCAGGTGTCGGTTATACCATATAGTATCGGCTATGAAAGTATCAAGCATTTGTTGTACCAAGTGTTATACATCATAAATCAAGATTAGTCATTTAAAAAGCAAAGTATTAAAGGGTGAACAAGATAACAAATACAAAACATGTTAGTATCAAACATTAAAGTCCATATTAAGTTTACACTATACTTATTCTTACACCATTAGTGTAACCTTTTCACCTTGACATAATAAACTTAGCTAGACATAATAAAAGAAAGAAAAATAAATGAAAGGAAATGAAAGGCATAAACTTGATATTAATGAAAGCAAAGCATAAGCAATACAAAAAATACAAAGAGAGAAAGCAAAAGCATGATCTTGATCTGGAAACCAAGATGCCTAAATGCATGGCAACTGCCTCCTTTTATAGGCCAAAATTGGGAACTATTGATTTGATGACTAATTGATGAGTGGGTAGCCAACTCTTGACTTGGTGACAATCCTTATCTTCTCTTGTCTGCCTAAAACATAATTGATAACATCAACATTGGAGCCCCTTAAAAACATGAAAGTTGTAGGCAATTGTCTCATCTTTCTTGTGTAAAAACTACAGCTCATTTGGACTTCTAGAACTCCAGATATGGCCAAAATACTAAACAGTGCTCGGGCTGGAGGACAACTTCAGGCTTTTTTGTTGTTGCAATAATTTGGACTTAAAAATGGCCTTTTTAGATCTTGGGCCATTGTCTTACCTTTCCATCCATATAAAGTAGACCTAAATGTGAGATCTATAGCTCCAGATATGAGCCAATTACCAAACAGTGTTCCAGTTTGGATTGCACCAACATCTCTTTTCTAATTTTGGTCATCTCTTTTCCCTTGCAATTTAAGTTCTTAAAGTCATCAATCAATTCTTTCATTTATGTGATAGGCTTGTATTTAAAATGAACATTTACCATAAATTAAAGGTATCTTATATTATTAGATATATTATTATAAAACATACTTTAGTTTAGGAGTTATTGATACTTTAAGTGCAAAATGATGATATAAAACCATGATAAAAATGCACTTTTAAGTACTAATCAGAAGTAAATTCACACTAGCACCGAGATCAAGTAAGGCTCTTTCAATTTTATGCTCTCCAATAAAGCAAGAAATTGTAGGACAACCAGGGTCTTTATATTTCAAAGTATTATTGTTTTGAAGAATAGCACTTACTTATTCGGCTAGAAAGGCTTTCTTTTTCACATTCAGTTTCCTCTTCACAGTGCATAGATCTTTCAAAAATTTAGCATAGGAAGGAACCTGTTTAATAGCATCCAGCAAAGGTATATTGATCCTTACCTGTTTGAAAATTTCAAAAATTTTAGAGTTGTGATTGACTTTTCTTTGTTTGGTCATGCAATGAGGAAATGGAAGTGCTAAAAAATGCACTTTTAAGTACTAATCAAAGTGCTGGCAGTGAATCAGTCGTTTCTTTGCAATTTTCAGATTCAACCCCTTCCTTACCCTCAGAGATTGACTCATCATCTTTCTCATAAGGTTCAAGAGAGGGTTTTTCAATAACCTTACCACTACGCAGAGTAGTGACTGATTTGACTTGATCCATGTGTTGGCTTCCAGAACTACTTGCATTTGCATTGTATTGCCCCTCAGGATTTTATTGTGGTTGAGATGGAAACTTACCTTTCTCTTGAAAACTGAGAGTAGATGTTAATTTTGTAAGAGTATCTTTAAAATCTGTCATGTTTTGAGCAAGTTGAGTATTGCATGTTTTGAGCAAGTTGAGTATTGATTGTCTCTTGCTTTTCAATGAATGCATGCAATGTTTCCTCAAGATTTCTTCTAGGGGGTGGAGCATAAGGAGGTGCATATCCATGAGAAGTTGAGAAATTATGGTGTGCTTGAAACGGTGGTTGTGAAGTTTGTACATTGTTATTATCACTCTTTCAACTGAAATTTGGGTTATTTCTCCAACCAGGGTTGTATGTTTGGGAGTATGGGTTGTGGTTAGCCGTTTAGAAACTGTTTAAAGCATGAGTTTGTTCATGGAGACATTCCTTAAAAGAAGGCAAGGTTGGACAATTATTGGTTGAGTTTTCATTTGTTTCACAGATTTGACACACAATGTTTTCAACAGATTTCAATTGACCACTCCTTTTCAATTCTAGTGCCTCGACTTTTCTAGCTAAAGATGCAAACTTGGCTTAAAGGTCATGATCTTCCCTAAGGTTGTACACACCTCCACTCGATGTATGAGGTTGAGTTTTACACGGTGCCTCATAAGT
>NW_011505537.1:0-3337 GCF_000495115.2 Populus euphratica | reverse complement strand
CACCATTTCGTTTGTTGACCAATACACTGTTATCAACAGGGTCATTTTTCATCTAAAGAACTGTTCAATAAATCTTCCAGAACTTCCTCAGGTTCATTGGTTTCATTGATAGACAGTGGCAGAACATCTCCGTTGCCCACAACTCCTGCTACATCAACTGGGTGGGAGATTATAGTTTTGTCTTCATCTATTTTAATCACTATCTCTTCAGCCAGCTGAGTCTCTTTCTCAGAAGAGAAGTCATCAATGGATTCAGAAGCAAATGTCCTCTTTGCCTTCAATCCTACTATTTCCATCTGCAATGGCTTTATTTCTTGTATTCTCCCTAGGATTGGGAGGGATTGAACAGCGTCGGCATCACTAGCTACAATGTTCATTCCAGAACGATATCCGTCATTGTGCATTTTCAATGAGGTGATTTCTGATTAGTAATCATTGATTTCCTTTCTTTGGTGCTCCCATGATTGCTTTAACTCCTGTATCTAAAAAGAAAAAAGAGAGAAAATGTAAACACACACACAACAATAATGTTTTCCTTGCATGAAAGTCGCTTGGCGCTCCCTGTCCTTGAGATCCTTTTGCTGGGCTTCGAAGGATATAGTTAATCCACTTATTTGATCATCAGACAAATCTTTAGCTTTCAGAAACTTCTCCATTTCATTATCCAGCCTTATCTTTTGCTTTTGATGACGATTATTCTCTCGAAGCATCGCAATTTTCTCCTTCAACTAATGCAGAAATGTCATTGATGTGTTCAGTACATCAAAATCCTACTTCACAACAAGCACAGAGCATGTTTGTTTCCATGATTTGTCCCACATGTCAGATATAAGATCTTCACATGGAAAAAGTAAACTTTCTTAGAAAAAAATAACATAAATTGTGCTTAAAGTTTTAATACATGCAACAAAAATAAAGATACAAGCCTACAAAATATCAGAATGCTAGTGGAATTAGACTCTAGAGAATTATATGCATGCTAAGTCTAGCGATCTAGAAATGACTTTCTGGAATGGTTTTCTCCACTATTTAAAACTTAGCTAGTGCACAGGTGGTGATTAAGGATCAGAAAGCCCAAAGCAGTAGAGCAGGCACATTAAGGTCAGTAATCTTGTGAACCATAGGGCTCTCCAGAAGTAATAAATTTTTTTCGTACTTTATTTAGGCGGTCTTCCACTAGCATTTCACATCATAAGGAAATACTGAACAGAAAGATACAACAGATTAGCTACGATAAAGTAAAGCAGGGGGACAATGAAGCTATCATTTACTCCTTCAATCAAGCCTAGTGAAGCAGCATTGAGGTAGCCATTAGCTTCGTATGTAAACAAGAAGCCCATCTAACATGTACGAGAAGAAATACCTCTGCAACCTCTCCAGTGGATGGGAGATATTTATGATACTATCTTTGAGAATTTCCCAACACCAGACTATAAGATAAGAGATCCATGCAAAGAGCAAGCAAACAGTGATGAAGCAGACTGACCAAGCAGGCTGATACAAACAGTAGTCAGCACGCCAGATAATGGTTTTAAAGTGATTCCTTGTTGAGTCGTATGATTTATACTTGCCATGGATAGTCGATCATGTGCAATAGAAAGCTCCTTTTGTCTCGGTCGGGCATCTCAGCAGCCATCAGCTTTTGACTATCCATCACCGACCAACTCTGTCCACTGCCAGCCACTACGAGCTGACACTAATGATCCCATCTTTTGATCTTGACACTACCATTCTGCCATTCTCGCAACCATGAACAAATCAGATGTCTCTTACCTTATTCACGTTGTGTTAGATGGGACAACTATAGTTTATGGTCACAATCCATGTGTACTTTTCTCAAGGGTAGGAGAATTTGACATTATGTCACCGGTGGTGTCACTAAATCCACATCGATCAAAGATGAAGCTAAAGTTGATGTCAAATTTATTGAGCACCTAGATGATTGGGCTAGAAAAAAATCATCAAATTTTCATCGATCAAGAAAAAATCATCAAATTTTAATCGATCAATCTTCATTTTGATAGATTTGATACTACCAAAACTTCGTGGGATCACCTTTCTCATTGTTACACCATCACTGATCTCTTTTATTGTTATCAACTATTTAAAATTTGAACCAACTACATCAACAACTTGAATAATATGTCATTGATTTTCAATCTCAAATGCAATTTTTCTAAGATCAATTGACTTTCACAGAACTAACTTGGAAGAATGTTGATGATGCTATGGTATTTATTATATATAGAGATCACCATTATCGCACACATCAGTAAGGCACGAAGAACACAGGAGAGAGGAGAAAAAAACATGTGAACTGGTGTAAGAGAAAGCGAAAGGAGACAGTAAAAAAAAAGGAATGGGACGTCCAAGACACACCAAGCTTTGATCAGCACAAGCGTCGCACCAACATGAACCATGAAGATATTGACAAGACGAACCCAATGATTCTAAAAAACCACCATCGAGGACCAAACGCTCCCTCGTGCATCGCCACAAGTGGGGGGGCTAGCCTCACATATTGGTGCTTCCCACCTTTTTCAGTTCAATTCTTACTTTCTTCTGCAATTCTCCATCTCAACCCCTGAATCACTTAACCAGATTAATCCTCTCTAATCCTACTCTCCCACTTAAGGGAGTGCTCTCCAGTCCAAATGACTACTCTCCAACCCAATAAAAGGCATCTAGCCTAAGAAAATGGCATGGCACCACTCTGCTATACTTGCTTAACTCTAGTACGACCCTTACCTTTCTCATCAATGTCTTTTTCCTTGCCAATAAATCACCACTCTGCTATACTTGCTTATAAACTTCTAGTACGGCCCTTACCTTTCTCATCAATGTCTTTTTCCTTGCCATTATATCTCCTAGAAGGGCAATTACTTCTCTTACTAATCACTCACGAGCCCTTGACACCGATCACCCTCAAGCGTGAACCAAATGTACAATGACCATCAACTCATTTTTATTCACTTACCATGAATTCTCTCTCCATCATTTCTCTGCTCTCTATGAGTAAGCTCACATGACGGATATATATAAATATATCGAATCACTAGATAAATGAATTTGAGCAACAATTCAAAATAGAAACGAGTCTACTCAACAGGTCTCCACTCATAAAATAGGTCACATGGTCACCCACTACCCTACTCATCTCTTCCATTACTTCCATCCTCAACATGCTCATTTTCCTTCTATATTTATTGACTTAAGTATATGATATTCTATTTTAATTAAAATAAAACTTATATTTTCCTATGAGCATAAAAGTCATCTCGTCAACCTATGAGACCAGCGATGAAATCCAGCTACTTTATCAACTCAAGATCGTGGT
>NW_011505512.1:0-3381 GCF_000495115.2 Populus euphratica | reverse complement strand
AAAATCATCTATGCAATTGGGCTATTTTGGTATTTTTAAATTGATTAGGGATGTGATGAGTATTTTATGTTCTAGTGGCGTAGTAAAATTACATCAATACCATTAAAAGAAATAAATTATTAGCTCATATTGAGAGTTAATTTTGTATTTTCATATAAAATATAAAAAGTAAAATAACCTATTTACACCTTGAATAAAAAAAATTAACTACCAATGAAGGACCTTTTTGTATTTTTTATTTAAAATGCATAGTTAAAAAAAAACATAAATGCCCTTAAAGTTAAATTTTTTAACCTTTTGGTTAGAGGGTATTTTCTTCATTGTGTAGCTTTTTTTTCAATGAATTGAGGTGACGTAATTTAGTATTTTAATAACTAAAAAGTATTTAAAAAAATACGTTGCGCACGTGTCAACTGCTCTATCATCTTTGAACGATGCATGCAGCTAATTCCAGTGGCTAAAATTGCTATTTTGGGGTGGCGTTCAGTTCATCTCAATGTTTCCTTTATGAACAAGTGACGTGTGCACAAAAAAGTCTCTAATTTGGCATTGAAGGTGATTAGTACTTAAAAGTGCATTTCTATCAAAGTTTTATATCATTATTTTGCACTTGAAGTATCAATAACTTTTTAACTAAAGAGTGTTTTATAATAATATATATAATAATATAAGATACCTTTAATTTGTGGTAAATGTTCATCTTAAATGCAGGCCTATCACATAAATAAAAGGATTGATTGATGAGTTTAAGTACTGAAATTGAAAAGACAAAGAGATGGTTAAACTTAGAAAAGAAATGCTGGTACAGTCCAAACTGGAACACTATTCGGTAATTGGGTCATATCTGGAGCTGTAGATCTCGGATTTAGCTCTATTTTATATGGATGGAAAGGTAAGACACAGACCTCTAACTTTTATGTAGAGGTCTAGTTTTAGAAAGGTTGTTCTCAAGTTCAAAGTGTAGTAACAACGAATAAGTCTGAATCTGTCTTGCAGTCTAAACACTGTTCAGTGTTCAGCCCATATCATGAGTTCTAGAAGTCCAAATGACCTCAATATTTTTTTCCTGAAAAGTTGAGACAATTTCCTAGAACTTTTATGGTAAAGTTGGTTTAAATTCTGACGTTATCAATGACGTTTTATTCAAACAATAGAAGATAAGGATTGTCACCAAATTAAAAGTTAACCACCTACTCATCAATTAATAATCAAATCAATAGTTTTCAATTTTGGCCTATAAAAGGAGGCATTTGCCATACATTTAGACATCTTTATTTCTAGATCAAGATCATGCTTTTTCTCTCTCTTTTTGTATTTTTGTAATGCTTATTTTTTGCTTTCATTAATATCTTACTTATGCCTTTTATTTCATTTCCTTTACTTAGTTAACTTTTATTTTATTTATATTCTTATCTTGTTTATTTATATTTCTCTCTTTCATTATATTTGGCTAAGTTTATTATGTCAAGGTGAAGAAGTTACACTAATGGTGTAAGAATAAGTATAGTGTAAACTTAACATGGACTTTAATGTTTGATACTAACATATTTTGTATTTCCTATCTTGTTCACTCTTTAATACTTTGCTTTTTAAATGATTAATCTTGAATTATGTTGTATAGCACTTGATACAACAAATGCTTGACACTTTTATAGCACAAACCGTATGATATAATGACACATGTGCTATGAAAGGAACTTGATTTGTTATTAACATAAGTTATAATCATGAATGCCCGATAATATTTATAAATATTAGCATGATTCGAATAAGATAACTGATGTAATCATGTTAACAATTCATAATCCAGTTGGAACCTCCTTTGTGTGTAGTTTTCAGTTGAATAATAAGAGTTTATACTATACTTATTTGTAATATCATTAGTGGATCCTCTAACCTTGATATTTGTTGTTGTCATTGTTTAATCCTTACATTGATCTTTCATCTTAAAGTTCTCATCAACTTCTTCTTTTTATTCCTTTTCTTCTATTATTGTTGTTGTTGTTGTATTATTGTTGTTTATAATATATATAATTAACCTCCTTCTGGTTCGACCCTGACCTTGCCAAGTTATTTATTAGTTCGACACTCCTACACTTGAGAGAAGACATTAATCTTTTGATCGTGTCAGGAGGCCATTCCTTTTTTTTTATTATTATTTCCTATTTCTTCTTTGGTGTTTATCTACCCTTTTTTTTTTCAAATCATCCACTAAACTTTTGTTTATTTTTTATTTAGTCCTTGATTTTTTGGTTATTATTTATTTTATTTGAAATAATTCATAAAACTAAAATTTTATTTCAGTTTCACCCTTGTAATAACATACCCAGATACGCAGGGTAGAAGGAACCATTTTAGGCGAGGAAAAAGTGAAGAGAACAGGGAGTCTCCGCCAATCATTTATTTTCAAGGAATGATTGGCCGCCTAATTAATTTATATTGATTTTAATAAATAATCAAGTTTTATTATAATCAACAAACTTTGATCTACATGACACTCATTCCAAAGAACAATTACCCTTAATAAAATTAGGGTACGAGAGTTGATTTGTGTTCGGGAAAGGTGTTGATACTCCAAAAACATTGTTCCAAAGAATAGTTACCTATAATAAAAACAAATTGGCTTTTATTACATATATACTAAAACTCGTGGGATTTTCATTATACATTTGTCACTGTGCAAAAAAAAAAAATTCAATTTAATCCTTAAACTTTGTTTTTGGACAATTAAATATTATTTAAGGAGTAATTGATTTCAAATTCTTATGAAAGGGTGGGATTGAAAGATGGGGGACCGAAATGAAAAGGAGACAAACACAAGTGACGCACTATAAGTTTCAAAAACATTCACATTAGTCGTTTAACTTAAACAATCACGAAAATTATACAATTGTGATCCCTCAAAGTTGTTCCAGTTTCATTTTGATACAGAGATTTATTTTTATTATGTTTTGATTCCTGGTTGAAAGAGAAAAGAGATGTTGCTAGATCAAGACAGTAGAGAGAGAAACTTACAATTGGCACCGATTTAGACCACCAAAATGAGGGATTTTTATATCAAATTATTTTATTTAATGCGAGAAGTTCATATTATGTGTTTTTGCATCTTAAAAGTTTGTAAAAAAAGATCTGAGCTTAGTTGAGTTCAATTTTTTGAGGTCATAAATAGGTTTGTCATGGTTTTTAGAGTGTTTTATATGTGTTTTGGATCAAAAACAGGTTGCAAAAGAGATTTTTGGGTTAAAAGAGCGTAAAACCTGATTTTTTAGCCACTATAGTGGTTGGATATGAGTAAAACAGGCAATATGCCATCCGTCTCGATACTTGACATGTCTAACATGAAAGCATGACCCATTACCTAGGTGTGGCGTAGCTGTCAGA
>NW_011505521.1:0-3364 GCF_000495115.2 Populus euphratica | reverse complement strand
ACAAATCTAAGCAAAACATTTTTATACGGAAAATATTCTCCTATATTAAAAAAATATTTTTCTATAAAATAAATTATTTTTTTATTGATGATGCTTGAAGGATAATAACAGGATATTAGTGATAGTGATTATGATAAAAATATTAACATTGATTATAATTATGATGGTAGTATTTGTTAAAGGAAAGTTAGCTAACCATTTAAAGCTAGCAAATTATATATCTCATATAGCTTTAACTAGTAATTTCTTTGTTTGTAAATCTTTTGTTTATTTAGGATATACTAGATGTTAAGCTAATTGTATGTGGTATTCTGAATATTATAAAGGCCGGAAATCAGCTTGTATAGATTTTATATATTTGTATTTTTCTTAAATAATGAAAACTCTCTAGCAATACAAAGTAGTTTTTTTTTAAAGCTTTCTAAGTTTAATATGGTAGTAGAGTCACGATTTTGATTCATCTTGTGTCTCTTACTCATAAGCCTAGTTCAGTTCTTTTTTCTTAGTCATCCAACAAGTTATATATTTTTAATGACAACAACTACTTAACCTGATAATTTCACTTCAATATATTTATCAAAGGCATGGATTTATAAGATCATATTAAGAGTATCAACCCTGTTCCTAATAAAGATAAAGACAAGGATTTGTACGCTAATAAAAAGTTAAGGATGCCCAAATCATGACATGATTTCTCAAATATATATAACATAAACTTGTCTTGAATCTCTGAACATTTAAGATTGTTGCCAGAATGTAAACTTACCTAAAAACTTTCTATGGTCAACACAATAATGTTTGTCAATTTTAGTTTAAACTTGAATTCGCCAATCTCAAACAAGACAATCTTTTTATTTTTGATTTTTACTTTAGTTTTATGAATTTTTTAACTAAATATATTGATATTGTGTCCGCTACCTTACCTCTCAAAGGCTCTTACCTTTAGATTATTTGGTCATACTTATTCATCTCCTTCGTTGCATCAAGAATCTCTCCTTCACTCGATTATTTGGTCATACCCTCACCTATTCTATTTTTTATATTTTTGGATGTCTGTTTTGTTCATCTCTCTACACTTAAATGCACAAAACTCATGGCTCAGCCTATCTAATTTGATTTTCTAAGATATTTTATACACTAAAAAGGTTTTTTTTGTTATGATTAAAATCTAGGTTGTATTTGAATTTCTAGAAATGTGATCTTTCTAGAAAACCAATATTTCTTTCAAATTCATCATGATCCTATTTACCTTTATTTTTTTTTCTATGTCATTATTTACTAACTATTTTTGCATATTCGATAACTCTTAAGCCTTTCCTAGTACATTAGTGACAATCTAGTTCCCATCAACTTTGATTCCAGCACCTCATGAGTCCTTTTCAGATCATCCCCTGACTGTTGATTCTATTTCAGCAACTGCACTTACTCCTTTCAGGTACGGTTCTTGAGTTTATAGACTCCTATATAGGTTTGGTTTTAAAAATCCTTTATTTTTAACAACTACTTTGTCTTTTATTTTTATTCCCTCAAGTTACAAACAGGCAATGGTATATAGGTGTTGGTGAAAAGCTATTGAAACAGAATATCTAGCATTACAAGAAAACCACACTTAGAATGTTAATGTTTCCTCCATCTATGAAACATATTAAGAGTAAATGGATGTTTTCTAAAAAGCTTCATTCTGATAGATCCATATATCATTACATATTAAGAGTATGGCCTAGATCATAATGAGACATTTACACCGGTCACCAAGATGATCACTATACGTACAATCATAAACCCTGTGGCCTCTCAATCCTAACCTTTATATCATATAGATGTTAAAAATACATTTCTGCATGGTGGTCTCAATAAGAAAGTTTGCATGAAATCTTCGTATGGTATGCTTACTTCTTCACCTACTAATGTTTACAAACTAAACCTTTTTATCATGGTTTGAAACAGACATCAAGAGTATGGTTTGATAAACTTTACACCATTCTCCTTGGGTTTTCATTTACTTAGAGTTAGTACAACTCCTTTCTTTTTTAATAGAGAACATCTAATTGCATAGTCTCCCTTCTTATTTAATGGATAACATTATTGTCTTTAGTTCTGATATGACAGTTATCTCTAATATTAAAAAATTATTATATCTTTCTTTTCACATGAAAGACCTTGGGCAACTCACCTATTTCTTGGGGTTAGAGGTGCATCACTAACTTTAAAGTATTTTCTTAAAATCAGAACAAGTATATTTAGGATCTCACTCATTTAGCATGAATCATAAAATATCTACCTTTATGTGTTCTATATTGTCAACAAGTTCATGCTAGCTCCCTGAAATCCCCACTTTATTTTTGTTTACCATTTCATTCGATACATTATTGGCACATTAGTCATGACTTATTCTTTCCTGGTTGTTCTTCACTCCAATTACAAACATATTATGATACTTGATTGGCATGGTTGCTTAAACACTAGAAAGTCCAATACTAGATGATGTTTATTTCTTGTTAATGATCTTATCTCTTATAAAAACAAGAAGCAAGATTATGTATTTTAGTCCTCTATTAAGGTAAAGTATCGTGTCATGATTATTGCCTGCTTCAAAATCATCCAGCTATGTGGTCTCCTCACAAAACTTGATTTCTCCCAGGTTCACTCTACTCCATTACATGATAACAATATTGGTGTCATCCAAATTGATGTCAACCTCGTTTACCATAAGCACACAAAGCACATAGAGGTTGACTACCACTTTATTCAAAAGGTGTTTGATCGTAAAGTTATTATCCTTTCATACACCTTCGCTACTCTTCAGATCTTAGATATCTTCACCAAAGCTATGACACGTTAATGACATCATTTTCTTGTTAGCAAATTGATGTATTTAGATTTATTAGCATCAATTTGAAGGGGGTGTTAAAAGAGTGTGTTGGTCATTTAAAGTCATCATATTCTATACCTTGTACATCTTTGACAACTAATTTATTTGTTTGTAATATATTAGTTGTAGGCTAATTGTGTATGGTAATTTTGATGTTCTAAAGGTTAGAAATTAGTTTTTATTATTTTTACATTCTTGTACTCTTTTTGTATAATAAAAACTCTTCATCGAAAAAAAATAGTTTTTTCCTCAAAAGCTCTCTAAGTTTAACAATATTTACGGTAATAGTTATGATAAGGTTTGCGATAATGGTTGTGATTGTAGGATGATAGTTGTTTTAGTAGTGACAATATGATAAAATAGTGATTGTAATGATGTTTACTTTAATCACAAAATGGTGGCAGACGCAACAACAACAATGACTAATAGTGGTGATTGTTATTATAATAGTGATAGTGGTAATAGTGGTGAAAATGGTAATGCAGTAGCTAT
>NW_011505587.1:0-3248 GCF_000495115.2 Populus euphratica | reverse complement strand
GAGTGGTCAATTAAAATCCGTTGAAAACATTGTGTGTCAAATCTGTGAAACAAATGAACACTCAACCAATGATTGTCCAACCTTGCCTTCTTTTAAGGAATGTCTCCATGAACAAGCTCATGCTTTAAACAGTTTTCAAAGGGCCAACCACAACCCATACTCCCAAACATACAACCCTGGTTGGAGAAATCACCCAAATTTTAGTTGGAAGAGTGAGAACAACAATGCACAAACTTCACAACCACCGTTTCAAGCACACCATAATTTCCAAAATTCTCATGGATATGCACCTCCTTATGCTCCACCTCCTAGAAGAAATCTTGAGGAAACATTGCATGCATTCATTGAAAAGCAAGAGACAATTAATACTCAACTTGTTCAAAACATGACACAGAACCTGTTGAAGCATGTAATTCATTTCCTGTTATTTTAGGACGTCCGTTTCTTGCAACTTCTAATGCATTGATTAATTGTAGGAATGGACTGATGAAGCTATCATTTGGAAACATGACATTGGAGATGAATATTTTCAACATTTGCAAGCAACCCGGAGATGATAATGATTTACAAGAAGTAGATCATATTGATGAATTAGTTTATGATCAACTTGAATCTACTTTAAGTAAAAATGAATTGGATGAAACTGAAGATTTGCAAATGGTTTATTCTGAGGAAGAAATCACGAATGAAACAAGCACCGAAAATGTTGATGCGAATCTTTTGTCAACAGTGACAACAGATTCGACATCTGACATCACACCAATCGATGATTACTTTCCTAACAAATCCTAACTTTCTCTTAGTTCAATGCCTTGGTATGATAAAAATATTAATTTTCTTGCTTTAGGAGATTTGCTAGCTGATTGGAGTACCCAAGACAAAGAAAAGTTTTTGAACGAAGTGAAGAGCTTTTATTGTGATGACCCTAACTTATTCAAATATTGTCCTGATCAAATATTTCAAAGATTCATTCCCGACAATGAGGTAAGTAGTGTCATTAAACTTTGTCATTCTGAAGCATGTGGAAGTTATTTCTCGTCAAAAAAGACAGCTACAAAAATCTTTCAAAATGGATTTTATTGGCCCACCATGTTCAAAGACACACATGCATTCTGCAAAACTTGTGAAAATTGTCAAAAAATTGACACTAGTCAAAAAGTTTTGTTTTATGATTCTCAACTCTATGCATTCCCTAAAGAGCTAAGATTAAGATGGACCAATCCTTCTGGGGCCTATGATATTGAGAATTCAATGAATGACAATGATTTTAAGGAAAATGGACATCGTTTGAAAGCTTACTTTGATAATTTTCCTACTGAAAATGAATCAACTGGTTTGAATGAACTTGTAGATAAAGGTTGATTATTTTGTTTTTCTTACATTGTTTTTGTGTTTCTTTTTGAGTGATTTTTTTGCAAGTTTCTCTCACCCCGGTCAAATGGCGGATAACGGTACTCCGTGACTTAAGTCGGTTATTTCAGTTTCCCACTACTCCGTGACTTAAGTCGGTTCTTTCAGTTTCCCATAATTACTGATATCTGTGTATATATCTGTGCAATTCTTTGAATCTCTCTTCCAATTCTCATTTGAAAATGGACACTAATCTTGAAAAATTGAAAAAGTATTTTCCCGCTCTGCCTCAGAATACGATTACAAAAATTTACCGTGCTAGATGTGCAAGATTGAGATTGTTAATGAATCGTGGAATTCCTGAAGATATTCGCTGGTTGATTGAAGCAAAGGTCCGATTATCAGGTGAGTCCTCTAACTTCATGTCACACATGCCTGGAACAGGTAAAAGCACTTTTGCAAAGAAGCGTCGTGCAAAACGACTGGATGTCTGTCATCGATGTGCTAGATGGACTTGTAATACACAATGTCGTTCTTTAGGAGTGGTATCTATAAACCGTGAAGATAATATATAATTCATTAAGGATGGCCTGAGTAAGGAGTCTTTAGATAATCTTCTATTGACTCTTGAGACGCATCCTAGTGGAGATGTGCATCGTGTAATTCATGATTTATGGCCACTATTTCATAAAAAACATGATCGACATCATGATTTATGGCCACTATTTCATAAAGAACATGATCGACTTAGTCTTGGGAATCTGACTAAAAAAGACCCTGTTTGCCAGTTTTTAAGAAAACTGGATGGGAAGCCTATCCCCGACCCATAGAGGGCGTTTAAGCCGTTCTTGGACGTAAAACCAAGGGAAGATGTGAGCCACAATCACAACTACCTGTACATACACATGTTTTTTTTCAAAAGTAAATAAATAAATAAAAAGAGAGAGAGAGTGTGTGAGACTCTAGCTGGCCTACATATAGATGTTATGATTGCCTTTCTACTTTCTCATCTATAAAACCCTCTTTTCCTTCCTTTCATTTCTACTCAACCCATACATTCAACAAATACAGAAGTGTGTAGAAATGGCAAGTTCCTCAAGTCATCAAATAAGAAATATTTGTGTTTTCGGTGGATCTAGTCCTGGGAAAGAAAAGGAGTTTTTAGAATCAGCAAATCATCTGGGTCAGGTGCTAGCTGAGAGAAAGATTCATTTAGTGTATGGGGGAGGCAGTCTTGGGTTAATGGGAGGTGTGTCAATAGCTGCATTTTTAGGAGGTAGTCAAGTTTTGGGGATCGTCCCTGAAGCTTTGGCACAAGGGGACATCATTGGAAAAACAATTGGAGAGGAACTTCAGGTCTCCACAATGTCGGCTCGAATGAATGCGATGTTTAACCATGCTGATGCTTTCATTGCTTTACCAGGTGGTCTAGGCACATTGGAAGAGATCTTTCATATTTCCTCTTGGGCTCAATTGCACATTCACCATAAACCCATAGGTTTGTTAAATGTTAATGGTTATTATGATAAATTGTTGTCTTTTCTTGATCATGCTGTGGAACAGGAATTTCTAACATCTTCTGCACGACAAATCATAATCTCTGCTGCTACTGCTGAACAGACAAATCATAATCTCTGCTACTACTGCTGAACAATTGATTGACCAACTACAATCTTTCATTCCTGTGATTGATCCTTCCATGAGTCGCATAAATTGGTCATCTACGGGAAGCCGTAAAAAGCTTAGATTGGATTTGAGCCTTCATTTGTGAATTTTTGGTTTTATTATTATGTTTTGTTATTTCTTATTTTTGTTTCAGTGTGTTTCAGGTTTTGTCAGTGTTCGTTATTCCAGGTGATATCTTTTATACTCTATCTTTCTACCTTAGAACATTGAGG
>NW_011505509.1:0-3388 GCF_000495115.2 Populus euphratica | reverse complement strand
CCATGCCATTGGATCTAGATTTAACAGTTTTTTTTTGTTTTTTTTTTTTATAAACTCAATGATTAAATGGAGCTTGACCGATAGCGGTATTTTAAACTTCACCCGCGCTAGCGATGTTATCGTGTCACTGTATAGTGCTCGGTATGTGGAGCACCGAAACCAGGAGGAGGCGGCTCTTTGGATGTCATTGTTTTCCCCGTGCGGACAACCTGACCACGACAAGGTGCCAACCACCCTTGGAGCTATGTATGCACGACAATTCATGGCCACCGTATCATTTGATTGGTCTTGGATATTATCATTAGTTGAAGGATCCTTTTGTTTGATATTAGGCCGCTTACTTTTGAAAATGATGTTTTTAAAAATAAAATTTTAGAAATTACAAAATAAATTATTTTTTAATATTTAATGATGTTATGAAAGATAATTTTAAATAATATAATATAATTATGCTATAAAAATAAGTCGAAAATTAATTTATTAATAATTTTTAAAAAATTATTAAAATATTCAAACTAGATATAAAAAATGAAAAGGTCAAGGAGGGTAAAATTAAAAAATATATATTTTATAAATTATTTCAAGTAAAATAAATAACATTTAAGATAATAAAGACTGAAATTAATATAAAAATCAAAATAAATCAAATTTTAAATAAAAAAATACATGACAATCAAAATAATAAAGATTAAATTTGATATAATCAATAAAAAATATGATATTTTTTTATTTTTTTACAACTTTTAAAAAGTATATTTCATCTAAAATAGAAGAAAAATATTTTTTTCTAAAAACTGAGTAAATTTATTTTTACAAGAAAGTGTTTGTTTTTAATAATTTTTTTCTAATAGTAAGCAAATATAAAAAATTTGAAAAATAATTTTTTAAAAATTATGTTTTATTAAACAAACAAAGCCTGAAATTATGACGGTGGTTGCTATTATCATAATCAATTCTTTACCTTTAATTTTGCTATGTATTCTTCAAGATTGTATTTTCAGTCCAATCTATTTTTCCTACGTCTTATTTAAATTTTATTATGATGACAATTAAAAGAAAGAAAAAAAGAATTCATGAGGTGAGATAAGAAGAGAGATAAAGAGGGGACTAAGGTGATTATAGACCGGAGACAGTGACATGGGATTATGCAAAAGAGGAAAGGAAAAATAAACAGGATGAAGCGTAATTGAAAAAATAAATTGAGAAGGGAGAGAAAGAAAGAGTTGATGGAGTGAAATAAGAAGAGAGATAAACAAGGGACTAAAGACAATAACGAGGGATTATGTAAAGGAAAAAAAGAAAGAAAAAAGGATAAAACATGATTAAAAAAATAATGAAATGAACTCCACGCATTGATAGTTGAAAAGACAATTAATTATAAATCCAAAATTAATGAATGTATTCATGGAGTGAAATCAAACTAAACCGGTGAACATGGATTTAGTCTTGTTAAACCATATTAGATCAATAATATTCTTATAGCCCCGTCATGTTTGGTTTGCAATTTAAGGCCACCACATCTTATATTTGATCGAAGCAAGTCTTTTGAAAATTTGCTATATTTTGTAATAAAATACAGTAGATAAATAAATACATGCGTGCATATAAATTGATCATCAACCCAGTCATGCTCGGTATGCTTGCACGGTTCAAATAGTAAGAAAAAGAATAATAAATAAACTGAAAAAACAATAACAATGTAAAAAAGTAAAAAAAAAAAACTTTGCTCAAATCAACCTAAATTAACATAACTAGAGTAACATATTAAAATTATGATCTAATTATGATATAGAATATTCATGTTGAAAATAAAATTATTAAATTTAATTATCGAATAATTCTATATGAAAGACTAAAATTTAAAAAAATATTTATTAAAAAAATAAAGATTGTGGTAACTTTGTGGAAAAAAAATACAAAGATTAATTTAAAATAAATCTAATATTAAAATTTATTTAAAAAATTACAAAGTCAAACATTTGTGACCCATATCTAACCAAAATGAAGGGCAAACTCTAAACAATAATAAAACAACATTTCAAATCATCAATATAATGAAATTAAAAAAAAAAACAATTCAAAAGTAAAGGAAATAACAATTAAAGGGACTAGATTTGACATGAAAATTAATTTGAAAAAAAATTGAGAATAAAAATCATCTTGGAAAGGGATTAAAAATAAACAAACAATAATTAAATTTAATATAAAAAAAAACTAAATAACGAGTAGTGAAATTAAAGAAAAAAATAAAAATAAAAATAAAAATATATATAACAATAAAAAAAACTAAACCGAAAATATAAACAAATTAAATAACATCTTTTTATCTTGATAAGAAAAAAAACTACTGAAAAGCAGTCATTTTGTTGCCATGCACACATATGAAAAGAGGACATTAATCTTTTTTAATAATATCTATACCGTGTAAAATACCAAATAATCTTCTTGTCAACTTGTTTATTACCCAAAAAAAATGAAAATATGAAAAATCTTATTCATGCATGTTCGATAATTTTTGCATGTAAGTGTAATATAGCCTTTGCCTTTAAAAAATATAAAAAAAATCAAATCATTTCTGTGTAACCTTTTATAGTATTTTTCATTTTAGAATAATATAAATTTTATACCGTGTATTTAAAAGGCAAGAAAACCACAACCCTCATAATTAAATGATATCCAAGGGACCATTTGAAAAAGATGACTCTAACCCTGGCACAGAGACAATTGACTTTTCCTTGAGAGGGAAAGATACTGGTTACATTGTTGCAGTGGGGATAGTGAATTCTTCATGAGTTGTAAGTTGTTTTTTTTTTTTTTTTTTTGGTAATTAAACGCTCGTGGAGGCAAGGATCCATGTTTTTTAAAATTGTATCCTTGTTTTTTTAACAAACACATTGCTTAGTACTTTAGTTTTTAAAATTATCAATTATTCCTTGTATTTTTATACTTCGTTAGAGAACTTGGTCCCTTTGTTAGTTTTCTGTTCATTTGGTGTTGACAAGTCACGAATTTATTTCTAAAACGACATCTTGCCAAATTTTTAAGTATAATTTATTATAAATAATTCACAAACAAACATAACATTAACATCAACAAAAAAACAAATGACAGCTCCAATCAATTCAGACTAAAATTACATGTGGTTTTTTTCTTTTTTATTAATATAAATATTCAAAATAGTTTATATATACCTCAATTAATTATATAAAATTTAAAATTAATAATTATATAAATCTCTAGTAATCATAATATATAAATAGGTTACTTGATTGGATTGAAATACAAAAAAGAAACCCAAAGCAAGAACTGTGAAGAATTTGACAACTCTACAGAGAGCTTCGCAAATTTGGAATCGTCTTTTATTTAAAATTGTCATTTGTTTATGTAT
>NW_011505671.1:0-3133 GCF_000495115.2 Populus euphratica | reverse complement strand
TATTAGATATTAGATGATTCGAAGTTGGGGGTTTTAAAGTTATATATGCTATGCTAAGATAAATACAATAAAATAATCAAGTTAAATTAAATAAATTCAAAAATTACCAAGGAAAAAATCTTGGTCTCAAGTTAATGTTCACATATGAAAATAAAAACTGATCATTGAAATGATATATTAATTTATATTTTGAATTGTTTTTTAATATTAGTCAATCAACCGATCTACAGTACAACTAACCCCAACTATTAAACAACCATAGTATTTGCATTAGTAATTTAATTTAATGACAGCCTTAAGAACTAGATAGATTAATAAATCTAAAAAATATAACTGTTTGTAGTCTATGTTTAATTTAATTAAATATTTTCTCTAAGATTAACAACATAGATCCACCATAATTATTAAACCTAGTCACTTCACAAGTTTAAATATCACAACTTTGGTTTTGATAGAAAATTTAGTAATAGATTAGTTTGAATAATAATTTAAAGTTTGTTCTAACAATCAAACTAAACAATCGTAGGAAATAAACTTAGAAAAACATTTATATTCATTATATAAACTAAAAGGAAAAGATAGAATAGATCTCACAGTTTTTATCATTTAAAGATTTCTGTATCCTTTCAACCAAGAAAAAGAACTTGGCCTTGCATGTCTATCAAAACACTAATGAAGAGAATAAATAAGAACATCATTAATTTTAGGTACAGGAGAAAATGGTGGAGTTTTCTTCTTCTTTTGAAGGAAAGGATGCGTTTTTTTTCTCTTTGATGCCTCCTCTCTTTTTTTCTTTCTCTCTTTCTTTTTATTTAATAGGAAACCCTAATTTATGCATCCCTCTAATCCATTTGTATCCTCCTAAAAAATAAAAATAGTCATTTTTAAAGTAGACAATTTACATTTAAGTCAAACTAGTTTCTTCACAAAACCTATCTACTAATAGAATTTATAAGTTGTCTTATATAAATCATATATCTCTCATATGAGCTCCTTTTCTGTTGATATTTGATAGGTTAATAGGTCTTTGAGTCAGGAATCTAAAAAAATTGAGTTTGCATTAAATAAACTTCTTTAACTCAAGATATTCAAGTCGGAATGACCGAAAGTTAAAATAAGCAAAATATGAGACTTGTCTTTGAAGGCTACGATTTCCATGCCCTTTATTTTTTATTTTTCTTTCCATAAATGTATAAAAAGATATGGATGTTAGCTTTCTAATTCCACTGGAATAACTTTATTTCAACCTCTACAACTCAGGTTCTGCATAAAACATCGATCAAAGGTCAAATTTATCAATATTCGATATAAGTTGGAATATGGCCTGAATTTTTATCTTCAATTTACTCTTTTTTTAGAATCTTATTTCCAAAAGTGTCTTTAAAACATAAAAGATTATTAAGGTATTATATATATAAAATACTAGGTAAACATAAATAAAACCATCAAATAATATGGTGGCATCAATGGAGATATGTATATATTCATATTTATAGGAGAGATTATAGGGGAAGACTTTTACCTATAGACGAGAGTTAGGAGGGAGGTGCTAAAGGTAGAGGCATATAAGGCAACCTCCAACTCTATTAGCTTTTACAAGATTGGTGGTTCGCACTAAGCTGCAAGCCATACCAAAATAATTTTTTTTATATAACAAGATTGGTGGTTCGCACTAAGCTGCAAGCCATACTAAAATAATTTTTTTTATATAAAAAAAGCTTATGTAATGTCGTTGTGTTTTTAAAAAGAAAAAAATACAACTCAGGTTATAAATCTAGTTGAGTTTAATAAGTTTGTTTCATTCAATTATATGATAAAAAAAAAAGACAATCGCGGTAAAAAAATCAAACTAAACAAAAAAATTATGATGCCCAATCCTTAGCCAACCAAATAATGAAGGACAAGGATTTATCATGCAATTATGTGATAAAAAAAAGTCAATCGCGGTAGAAAAATCAAACTAAACAAAAAAATTATGATGCCCAATCCTTAGCCAACCAAATAATGAAGGACAAGGATTTAAAAAATATTAAAAAAATCTCAAATCAACACAAGTTAGCTAGTTGAATATATGACACAACTCATAAGATCGAATAATATAATAAGAAAATAAATCAAACAAATTACGAAGCCTAATTAATAAACATCTTAATATGAAATGATAAAATTGAAAAAAATAACAAAAAAAAAACTAACCGAAGTAAACTCGAATGAACCTATGACTTGAGTGGTGAGACTAGAATAGTTCTATGAAAAGTAAACCAAAGAAAATTATAAAAACTAATTCCTAACCAATCAAATATTAAAGGATAAAATTAAAAAATAAATTGTTACTAAAAATAAAAATTAAGAGCTAATGAGCAAATTAAAGTAAAAAAGGAAAAAAAAACTATAGTAATCTTCTTAGGCCATTGTAAATTGTGTAAGGAAAATAATAATATCAATTACCATTAAATATCATATCGTGTGAACAATCCTTCGGTTTCATGATTTAAAGGCATATTTCACATAAAGAAAGGAAGCTAAAGATGATATGATAAAATATAATTTTATAATAGATATGAATATCAATTTTTAAGTTTTTAGATGATTCACACCAAGAAATATATTCTCGGGTCTTGGCCAACTCATTATGTTTTAGCAACTAGTGATCATAGTTCATCTTTAAGAGACAATCTCGACATAGATCCAATGTGTCGCACATCACACGCGCAATGTTTGTAGCGATTTTTGTTCGATTGCTTAATTTAGGAGGCACCACCTAGTATTTAATTGAAGGTTACTAGAAAACTCGGATGTATTGGTCTTTGTGAGAGATTCATGGGTAAGAGACTGGTTGTGGCTAAGAAAGGTTTTAGCACTCTTAGTACACCCTACCTAAGGCAAGCTGCTTCGTGTTTGATATGGATTAATATTTGAAATATTAGTTAAATTTTTAAGACTTTAATAAATCAGTTATTAAATCCTAAAATATATGCAGAAACATGGTCTTATATTTTCACATGAAATACAACATAATTTTATTTGTCCATCGTATACTTGACCATATATAAATTAAAACATTAAATTCTTTTTTGTCTTTTTGATTTTATAATTCAATAACATACATAAAATAAAATACAAACACACACAT
>NW_011505508.1:0-3391 GCF_000495115.2 Populus euphratica | reverse complement strand
GTAACAATAATAATACTAATAATAAAGAAAAAAAAAGAGAAGAAGAAGATGATGATGAGAACTTTGAGATGAAATATTAATTTAAGGATTAAATAATGATAATAACAAATGTCAAGGTTAGAGGTTCCACTAATGGTATGTGAAACAAGTATAGTATAAACTCTTATTATTCAATTGGAAACCATACACAAAGGAGGTTCCAATCAAATTATAGATTGTTAACATGATTACATTAGTCATCTTATTCGATTAATGCTAATACTTATTAATCTTGTCAAGCATTCATGATTATAACTTATGTTAACAACAAATCAAGTTCTTTTCATAGCTGAGGTGTCGGTTATACCATACGATATGAACTATGAAAGTGCCAAGCATTTATTGTACCAAGTGTTATACAACATAAATCAAGATTAGTCATTTAACAAATATACAAATTGTTTTTCTATTTTACGCTTTGATTACTAGGGACTAGTAATAAGCTGGTTGGGGGGTGTGATTAGTACTTAAAAGTGCATTTTTATCATGGTTTTATATCATCATTTTGCACTTGAAGTATCAATAACTATTTAACTAAAATATGTTTTATAATAATGTATCTAATAATATAAGATACCTATAATTTGTGGTAAATGTCTATTTTTAATGCAGGCCTATCACATAAATGAAAGGATTGATTGATGACTTTAAGAACTTAAATTGCAAGGGCAAAAAGATGACTAAAATTAGAAAAGAGATGTCGTTGCAATCCATACCGGGATATTATTCGGTAATTGGGTCATATCTAGAGTTATAGATCTCAGATTTAGGTCTACTTTAAATGGATGGAAAGGTAAGACATAGGCCTACAACTTTCATATGGAGCCCAAGATCTAAAAAGGTCGTTTTCAAGTCCAAATTGTAGCAACAACAAAGAAGCCCGAAGCTGTCATCCAGCCCGAGCATTGTTTAGTATTTTGGCCATATCTGGAGTTCTAGAAGTCCAAATAAGCTGAATTGTTTACACAAGAAAGCTGAGACAATTGCCTACAACTTTCATGTTTCAAGTGGCTCTAATTTTGACGTTATCAATGACGTTTTGGGCAGACAAGAGAAGATAAGGATTGTCACCAAGTCAAGAGTTGGCCACCCACTCATCAATTAGTCATCAAATCAATAGTTCCTAATTTTGGCCTATAAAAGGAGGCATTTGCCATGTATTTAGGCATCTTGGTTTCCAGATCAAGATCATGCTCTTCCTTTCTCTCTTTGTATTTTTTGTAATGTTTATGCTTTGCTTTTATTAATATCAAGTTTATGCCTTTCATTTCCTTTCCTTTACTAACTCTTATCTTATTTATGTTCTTATTTTGTTTATTTATTTTTCTTTTTTTTATTATGTCTAGCTAAGTTTATTATGTCAAGGTGAAAAGGCTACACTAATGGTGTAAGAATAAGTATAGTGTAAACTTAATATGGACTTTAATATTTGATACTAACATGTTTTGTATTTGTTATCTTGTTCACTCTTTAATACTTTGCTTGTTAAATGACTAATCTTGATTTATGTTGTATAACACTTGGTATAACAAATACTTGGCACTCTCATAGCCCATACTGTATGGTATAACCGACACCTGAGCTATGAGAGGAACTTGATTTGTTGTTAACATAAGTTATAATCATGAATGCTTGACGAGATTTACAAGTATTAGCATTAATTGAATAAGATGACTAATGTAATCATGTTAACAATCTATAATCTGATTGGAACCTCCTTTGTGTGTGGTTTCCAATTGACTAATAAGAGTTTATACTATACTTGTTTGACATACTATTAGTGGATCCTCTAACCTTGACATTGTTTGTTATCATTATTTAATCCTTACATTAATTTTCCATCTCAAAGTTCTCATCAACTTTTCTTCTTCTTCTTCTTCTTCTTCTTCTTTTTCTTTATTATTATTGTTGTTATTATTATTATTATTATTATTATTACTACTACTATTACTACTACTAGTAGTAGTATTATTAGTATTATTATTGCTACTATTATTATTGTTGTTGTTAAAGTTACTATTGTTGTTGTTTATAATTTGTACAATTAACCTCCCTGTGGTTCGACCTTAGTCTTGCTGGGTTATTTATTACTTCGACACTCCTACACTTGGGAGAAGACATCAATCTTTTAGTCGTGTCAAGTTTTTAGCGCCGTTGCAGGGGAGGTAAGTTTTTTATAAATTATAATATTTATTTTATTTTCTCTTTTCACTTTGTTAAATCTTTACGTTAATATTTCATCTCAAAGTTCTCATCTTCATCTTCTTCTTTTTCTTTATTATTATTATTATTAATATTACTACTACTACTACTATTATTATTATTATTATTATTATTATTATTATTACTACTACAAGTACTACTACTACTACTACTACTTATTATTAATATTATTAGTATTATTATTTGTATTATTATTGTTGTTATTACTATTATTGTTGTTGTTGTTGTTGTTATTGTTATTGTTGTTGTATTATTGTTATTTATAATTTGTACAATTAACCTTCCTGTAGTTCGACCCCGATCTTGCCGGGTTATTTATTACTTCGACATTCCTGCACTTGGGAGAAGACATCAATCTTTTAGTTGTGTCAAGTTTTTGGCGCCGTTGCTGGGGAGGTAAGTTTTGTATAAATTATAATATTTATTTTATTTTCTCTTTTCACTTTTCACTTTTCTTGTATATAACTTTGTTTCTTTTCTCTTGTTTCTTCTTCTTTTGTTTTCTTCTTCTTTTTATTCTATTCCTACATGTGCATGAGAGTGTGGTCACGTACATCAAATGGTAGACTTTGTAGGGTATCCTCATCATTTTCAGAAAATATGGCCGAAGAAGATAATCAATCACTTCATAATGAGAATAACCGTGCTAGAACACTTAGAGACCACATGAATCCCACAAGAACAAGTGCACCATCATGCATAGTTTTTCCTCCCAATGCATCTCATTTTAATTTTAAACCAGACATTATTCAACTTTTACCTTCTTTTCATGGCTTAGAATTGGAAAATCCATACTTGCATTTAAGGGAATTTAAGGAGGTCTGCAACACATATAATAATTTAAATTGTAGCATGAACACCATCATATTAAAGTTTTTTCCTTTTTCATTAAAAGATAAAGCTAAAACATGGCTACAAAATTTGAGACCAGGATCCATTCGTGCTTGGGATGAAATGCAAGAACAGTTTTTGAAGAAGTTTTTCCCATCTCACAGAACAAACTCTTTCAAAAGACAAATCACTACTTTCACTCAAAAACTAGGAGAAACATTTTACCAATGTTGGGATAGGTATCGAGACTTGTTTAGTACTTGCCCTCATCATGGTTTTGAAACATGGAGATTGGTTT
>NW_011505506.1:0-3393 GCF_000495115.2 Populus euphratica | reverse complement strand
CTATTTCTTTTTAAATATTAAAATGATGATATTTTAGAATAAATCAAATTAATCTTAGCTAATCTGCAAAATTTTCAACTTAGATTATGAGACAATAACAATATCATAAAATACAAAACGAAACAAATTAAAAAGCCCAACTCCCAATAAACATAAATGTTTTAGGATAAAAATAACACACACACACATGAACACACATAAGTTAACCATGCAAACTTATTAATAGAAAGTAAATAAAAAATAGTTACGAAGCTTAATAATTAACATTCTAAATGTTGAAGGTCAAAACTAAATAGAAAATGAATTTTTAAAAAAGATCTAAAAAAAAAACTACTCGATTCTACTTGACCTCTCTCTAAACATGTGATTTAGGTTATGAGATCTAGATAACCATTTATAAAAAAAAATAAAAATAATCTTGAAACTTAATTCCCAAACCAACCCAACATTGAAAGGTGAAACTAAAAAAGAATTCATTTTTTTTAAAAGAAAAATAATAACCCAAGTTAACCTAAATTATTTGTTAAACGCATGAATTGGATCTTAAAATTAGGATAACCCCATAAAAAAAATACAAAGCTCAATTCCCAATAAACCCAGTGTTAAATAATGAAATTAAAAAAACAATTAAAATAAAAGATCAAAAAATAATCGAAGTCAATTAAGGATAACCTTCCAAACCCATGACCCGAGTCATAAGGCCTATATTATTTCATAAAAGACAAATAAAAAAAATCATGAAACTTAATTCTCAAGCAATCTAATTATGAGGGTTGATATTGGAAAAAAATTAATTAAAAGAGATCCAAAAAAAATAATAATTAAAAAAATAACAATCAAATTTAACATAAAAATAAAATGATAAGACCTCTTGCTATTTTGAAGAGAATGGATATGAGAACCAAGAACAAGAAAAAGAAATGATTGAGGAGAAAAAAATAAGCCTCCACACATCTTCAATAAAAATATGAGTTATACCACTAGGATGACCTTGCCAAGACACTTTGATAGACACCACATATGATAGTGTTACAACATCGAAGGAAGTTGTACGTGCTACAAGAGCGTAACTTTCTATACATATTGGCATATGCAATGCATGCGTCAATTCTTTTTTTATTGTCTTTTTATCCCAGTTCTTGTAATTGTTATTAGTTTCAATATGATCCCTCAAGCCTCAGTTATTTTGGATTAATAAAATTAAACTTTATTTTGCAAAATCAAATATTAATTAGATGTTAGAATTTTTCCTCGACATCGCAAGATTCCTATTTTTTGGCAATCAAAAGGCATTGTGAAACCTAATCCCAAATAAACTTAATTTTAAATGATCAAATTGAAAAAAAAAATTGAGTAGTTGAAAAAATTAGGGTAAATCTTTTTCCTGCTTCTACAATTCAATATCTAATTCTTTTTAAGAAAAAGGGGCTATACACTTATCTATTGTTTAAATTTGATCTCATATCTTCAATTATTTTAAATCAATGACTTTTTATTTAATTTTGCTAAACCAAGCATCAAATGAGCAATGAATGTTTTTCTCAACATACTAAAATCCTATAAGTCAGGCAGCTAAAACAAACTACCAAATTCAATTCCAAATAAACATAACTTTAAAGAGAAAAAAAAATTGAGGGATCAAAATGAAAGAAAAAACTAAAAGAATAAATAAAAAGCATTATGAATTACTATTGTAATTTATGGGTGAATAGTACCCCCACCCTTTAATTAATTTCTTAATGAATAATTATACAATAAATATCGGTAATATCTCATCCAATAGGTTTGCCACAAACCGCTAATTGCTAAAATCTATTAAAAAATTATATTATTTGGTTTTATAAACTTAATCATTTTTAGCTTGAGTTTACAGTCTATAATAATCAATAATGAAGAATAAAGAGCATTTACACAAACTTTTTTTTTTATGTTCTTTCTTTCTTTTTTAGGTAAGAAATTAAAAAAGATAGAATTATATTATAAATAGACAATTACTAAATATGTAATTTTTTAAAAAATAATATAATGACTTATGAGGTATTAATTAAAAGGATCTACCAGCTATTTAATTGGTCTTCCTCTTTAAAACGAAAGTTTTCTCATCCTATAACATCTACATTCCATAGTTAACCACTAAATGTTATCGTATCTAGCATGGACTTGTAATCCAAATGTATGTTTGCAAAGTATTGATGTCAAACTGGTAGGGCTTGAACCATTGAACCTAACAATATTAATTGGCCAAATTCTATAGCAATTCAATTATGCTAAAAATAAAAAAGATAAATTTTTTAAAAAAATTTACTAATTTTAATTTTTTTTTGATAATCATAGTATATTATTTTATGTTTTCTTAGTTGAACCATCGAATCAACAATTTAATTAGCTATATTAATGGAACATGCCTTAAACCATATCTACAATCATTGTTTACAAAATAAAAGGGCGAGACTTCATGATGCAACTTAAAGCTAAAAACAATAATTAAACTAAGAACATGAAATATTTTAATGGATAAAAGAAATTGCAGATGTGAGCGCTAGATTTACAAGTTTTGTTTTTCTAAAATAATGATAATGATATCTCTCTTATCTGAAGCTTTACAAAACTTTAAATAGATCAAAAATCCTAATTCAAATAGCAAATAAAAACAAAAAAAAATCAAAATCTAAAATTACAAAGAAAAGAAACTTAAATCCAAATTAAGTAAAAAATCTGAAAATAAAAATAAAAATCACAAAAATTACCAAAATCAGGGGGCTCGTTGAGATTTTTTATATTTAAAGACTCAACGGTCCGTATAGCAAGACAATGACTACTATAAGGGAAACAACCTCTGGAGACTCCTGTAAATATTTAAGCGTGATCCAATGATCAGATCAAAAGTTATGATTTTTTTGAGTCATTATTCTAGTCTAGTAGATCCTCATTTAGTTGTGGCAAACTCATACTTGATTGTGCATAACCATTTGTAATCGCAGGTCTAATTATGTCACTTGAGACTTGTTGTTTATGGTTTGAATTTCATCTCCGCGTCAAAAAATTATCTCAACCTAAAAGTTTAAGTTATTGGGTGAAACCTAAAAATATAATTTATATTATTTTCTAACATAACTCTTCAATGAAAACTTTTTGATCTTGAAATTTACACAAACTCACATTATCTTGTGCTTAATTTTTATCATATACAATGAGATGGTGAGAATTGAACTCATAACTGCTCAGTTAGTAAAACTCTGATACTATATCAAAGAATCATCTCAATCCAATAATTTAAGTTTTTAAAAGAGGTTTCAATAATAGCTTTATATTATTCTTTAATATTTTTTTAAGTGAAAATTTTTTAATTTTAAAATTTATTCTAGCCAACTCTACCTTACATTGTTAATTAGA
>NW_011505501.1:0-3400 GCF_000495115.2 Populus euphratica | reverse complement strand
AGAAATACCCTAGCCTTATCTTTCTCTCTCTAAAACCAAAATTTCCCCCACTTGATTTCTCTTACCTTTAACCTTTATTTCCAACTAGATCACCATCATTATCTTTATTTCAAAGCCTTGTACAAAAGCTCTAAATTAATTAAACCCAACAACCTCTGCATCATAATCAATCGAAAGAGAGAGAAAAAATATCCTTCAAACTTCTTTTTGATTTCTCATTCAATTCTAAAGGTCCATTTCAAACACTAAACATTTTATAATTGATTTTTTTATTTATTGATTTAGATGTGTATTGTGATGAAATTTATGAGATTGAACAAGCTTTGAGATTGATTGCATATATGTGTAAACACTTGAATTTTTTCATGAATTTTTTGCAAGATAAAATGTGCATTGTAAATTTATTCAATGTGTTTACAAGTCCTTTTGGTTTTTATACATCTAGGTCGAATCCATCAAAGTTTACATCTTGCTCATGTTTAATATTCTTGGTCATTTCTCTATGTTTTTTATACATGAGTTTGCTTTAAAGGATAAAGTTCACTTTTATATATATATTCATTAGATTTTATAACCATTTTATAAAACCCATTAAAGATATAACCCATATTAAAAGGCTAGTTGGGCTAACATTCCAAATCTTAAAAAAATCAATCCTTGTTTTCTTACAAATCATGTTAAAAATACCTTGTTATTCACTCTTAGTATATAGGGTAAATGGACTCAACATGGATCATTACCTTATATATTAAAAGGAATAACATATTATTTTGATTTTAAATGGAAAATAAGTCTTGGGAATATCTAAGTCCAATATTCACCAAACAATTGAGAGTATTGAGCCTTTTAATAAGTTCTCACATATGTATGTTGATAATCAATTATTCACTTACTATGAATGTACATACACAAGTTATAACAAAGGTATGTACAAACATTGATGAAGGGCAACACCTAAAAAGATGAGTTATAAGAAAATGATTGTTAAATAACATACCTTAAAGACAAGTAAACCTTAAAAGGTTGTTTATCAAAAACTTATTCTTCGGAGGACCTTTATGTCACTAAATCGTATTCCTAGGATTTAGGCTAGGTTCAATGAACTCAATATAAGCTCAATGGTTATTCATTTACATGACTTAATAGGTTACTAGTCACATGTCAGGATGAAGAGTAACTAATTATATACATATCAATTCATAAAATATTATAAAAAGATAACAACCGGATGTGGCAAAGATAAACTAGCCTATATAATGATTAGGCTTAGACCAACTATTGGGTTTAAGTTATTGCATTAGACCTATTATCATCTATAAATGTGTTATTGGTAGATTAGACAAATTGATTGTTAATGATAAAAGATAAGAGTAGCAATGTAACTTACCTTATATGAGATGTTTTAAGGTGATATTATTTTCTCTTTAGCACAATTAGTCCCTTAGCTTAAGAAATCTACAGAACAATTAGGGTTTTTGAATGATCATAATACTATATGATAACTTTATTTTAGCATAAGACTTCCCCCCTAAAACAAAAAAAGGCCTAGGAAAGATGGCATGGTTGATAGGATTTTGGAAGCGACAACAACCATTTCTTTCTTTCTCTTTCACTATTTTTTAATGAATTTCTCTCTCTTCTTTTAAACTCAAGGAGTAGGATGTGAAAATTAAAGTTTTTAACCAAAACACAAAAGTTTCAAACTAAAAGAATTGAAAATGAAATTTGTAAAATGCTAAAAGGAAAAACTGTTTAAATAGTTTCCTTTAAACAGTTTTTGAAAAGAAAGTCTTAGTTTTTACCTCATTGTTAATTTTAACCCCCATTTTTTTATTTTTAATAAGCAATAAATTTGAATTCTTTCTTGCAAAATTGAGCATCACTTTAATGTCAAGATATTTTTCTAACGTTGTGATAATCCTATTAAAATAAATTATCGAGTTCAAGTCTTAGTCAACAAAATATAGAAGGATGAAATTGAAAAAAAAATCAATAACTAGAGTTAAGAAAACAAAAAGGGAAAAAAAAGTGGAAATACTATTAAAATTCATAATATTTCCTCTCACATTGATACAATAGAAACACCATAACATTTGTTTTTTTTTTGATAATTTCTCCATGTGGTTAATAAACATTAGTACTTTTAATATTCATTCACATCATTATATTATATACTATTAACCTACACTTGCAGTCATTGTAGACTACACTATAATGAAATGATGATTTTTAACAAATGTGGTCTATGAAGATTTTGATTTTCACATATTTATATTTTTTTATTTTAATCCTTAAACTTTATTTTATAATGTTTTAGTCTTTACGTTCTAGGACATGAGAGAGAAAATTATCAAAAAAGAAAGGAAAGAGAGAAAGATTTGGATTTGCCACATTTCATTCATCAAAAAACCAAGCTTGCTATTAGTGAGTTTGTTTCTAAAAAGAAAGTTTCATGAAAGTATTTTGAAACTTTCATCTTGCCAAAAAAAAAAACATAAATTGTGCCTTAAAATAGTTTTTTCTATTTAGTTTTATTTTGAGTTATTCAACCTATTATATAGTGTTTTGAGGTTACAAATCAAGTTATTAACATTCTTAATAGGAGTGTTCATGAATATAGTTGAGTTGGTTTTGAACCCATAATTATATTGAACTAAACTTTTTATATTTTATAAATTATAAATTATAAATTTGACTTATTTAATTTTTTTTTGTTTTTACTAAAAGGGTTGGACATACAGATTGAGATAATTTTTTTATGAATATTATATATATTTATGGGTTGTATTTATATTGTTAATTTTCACTCGTTTGTATTTAGAGGCAAACCTACAACATAAATTATATGTATCATGACACTTTCAATATTAAGTTTAATTTAAAAAATATCTAATTATGTCATAGTTTTCAAATAGAACTAAATATTAACAATTATTTTATGAATAATTATATATGAAATTAAGTTATTTTTTAATATAATCACATTAAAAAAATTAAAAAAAAATTCTTGATTGAATAGTGTTTTATATATTATAATAAATATTTTATACGAAGAACCAAGTTTTGATAAAGAAAAACTATTGTTCGTTAAAATAAAAAAGAAACAAATGAATAATGAAAAAGTAATTTTGCCTAAAAAATATTTTTTCTCATAAATTTAAATATTTTATTTTTTACAAATATTTATTTTCATTACTTTAAGTTTATATTAAAAAACCATGCTATTGATTAAAAAAACCATGTTCAAATAAAAAATTGTATAAATAAGAGGGCAGACTTTTAACTTGATAAATACATTATTTAGAAATTTAAATCATTGAAATTCTTTCAAATATTTTTTAATAGATGCACAATTAAATAAAATTTGATTTTGACAATGGGCTTAGTGGGCATAAAAATC
>NW_011500447.1:131405-153538 GCF_000495115.2 Populus euphratica | reverse complement strand
TTTATGAAATAGAAAACATAGTTAGTTAATTTTTTTTTCAACTACTACCCTCTCCCCCCAACTAAAACGAGACATTGTCCTCAATATCTTAAGGTAGAAAGATAGAGTATAGAAGACATCACCTGAAATAACAAACACTAACAAACATGAAACACACTTAAACAAATATAAGAAACAACAAAACACAAATATTATGCTATTAATAAAATCAAAAGACACAAAGATTCACAAATGAAGACTCAAATCCAATCTAAGCCTTTTACGGCTTTCATTAGATGACCAATTTATACGACTCATGGAGGGATCAATTATAGGAATGAAAGATTATAGTTCGTCAATCAATTATTCAGCAATAGCAGCAGAGATTATAATTTATCATGCAGAAGATGTTAGAAATTCTTGTTCCACAACATGATCAAGAAATGATAACAACTTATTATAATAACCATTAACATTTAACAGACCTCTGGGTTTATGGTGAAAGTGTAGTTAGGTCTAAGAGGAAATATAGAAGATCTTTTCCAATGTACCCAGACCACTTGGTAAGGCAATGAAGACATCACCATGGTTAAACATTGCATTCATTCGAGCAAACATTGTGGAGAGCTATAGTTCCTCTCCAATTATTTTTCCAATGATGTCCCTTTGTGCTAAAGCTTTGGGGACGACTACCTCCTAAAAATGCAGCTATTGACACACCTCCCATTAACTTAAGACTGCCTCCCTCATATACCAAATGAATCTTTCTCTCAACTAGCACTTGACCAAGATGATTTGCTGATTTTAAAAACTCCTTTTCTTTCCTAGGACTAGATCCACCAAAAATACAAATATTTCTTATGTGATGACTTGAGGAACTTGTCATTTCTACACATTTCTATATTTGTTGAATATGTGGGTTGAGGAACGATATTGTGCATTACAAGTCCATCTGGCACATCGATGATAGACTTTCAGTCGTTTTGCACCACGTTTCTTTGCAAAAGTGCTTTTACCTATTTTAGGCATGTGTGAAATGAAGGAATTAGAGGACTCACTTGATAATTGGACCTTTGCTTCAATCAACCAGCAAATATTTTCAAAAATTCCATGATTCATTAACAACCTCAATCTTGCACATCTAGCGTAGTAAATTTTTGTAATCGTATTCTGAGGCAGAGTGGAAAAATACTTTTTCAATTTTTCAAGATTAGTGTCCATGTTCAAATAAGAATTGGAAAAGAGATTCAAAGAATTGCACAAATATATACACAAATATCAGTTATTATAAGAAACTAAAAGAACTAACTTAAGTCACAGAGTACCGTTGTCTGCCATTTAATCGGGGTGAGAGAAACTAGCAAAAATCACTCAAAAAGAAACACAAAAACAATGTGAGGAAAAAAAATCAATCTTTATACACAGGATCACCCAATTTAATAGACGCATTTTCAACTTAAAAATTATCAAAGTAAACTTTCAACTGATGTCCATTTACCTTGAAAACCTTATCATTCTTTGGATTGTCGATATCACAGGCCCTATATGGATACACATGTTTCATAATAAAAGGACCACTCCATCTTGATCTTAGTTTTATAGGAAATAAATGCAATCGAGAATTATAAAACAAGACTTTTTGACCAACATTGAATGTTTTTCTCAGTATTTTCTTGTCATGAAACTCTTTGATTCTTGCTTTATGAATTCTTGAATTTTCATATGCATCATTTTTTATTTCATCAAGCTCATTTATTTATAATTTTCACAATTAACTAGCATCATAAAGATTTGAATTGAAAGCTTTAGTAGCCCAATAAGCTTTATGCTCAAGTTCCACAGGCAAGTGACAAGGTTTTCCATAGACTAGTCTATAAGGTGGCATACATAATAATGTTTTATAAGCAGTTCAATAAGCCTAAAGTGCATCATTAAGTCTTAAAGACCAATTTTTCCTATTAGGGTTCATTGTTTTCTCCAAAATATATTTGATCTCCCTATTAGCAAGCTCTACTTGTCCACTTGTTTGAGGGTGATAAGGGGTGGCATCTTTGTGTGTGATTCCATATGTCTTCATTAAAGACTCAAATGGCTTGTTGCAGAAATGTGTTCCACCATCACTTATCATGGCTCGAGGGATTCCAAATCGACTCAAAATATTTTCTTTCAAAAACTTTATCACTATTTTGTGATCATTGTTTCAACTTGGAATTGCCTCTATCCATTTTGAAACATAATCTAATGCGACTAATATGTACAAGAAACTAAATGATAGAGGAAATGGACCCATGAAATCTATACCCCAACAGTCAAAGATCTCAATGACAAGAATAAGATTTAAAGGCATCATGTGATGTTTTGAAATAGTTCCTAACTTTTGATAATTTTGACAAGACTTGCAGAATGCATGTGAGTTCTTGAACATGGTGGGCCAGTAAATCCACTTTGTAAGATTTTTTCAATTGTCTTTCTTCATGAGAAATGACTCCCACATGCCTTAGAATGACAAAATTTAACGACACTACTTATCTTATTGTCGTTAATGCATCTTTAAAATATTTGATCATGACAATATTTGAATAAACATAGGTCATCCTAATAAAAGTTCTTCACTTTATTTAAGAACTTTCTTTTATCTTGGGTATTCCAATGAGTTGCCAATTGTCCTGAAACAAGAAAATTGACAATATTAGCAAACCAAGGCATTGTGAAGATAGAAAGTAAAGATTCATCTGGAAAGTAGTCATCGATTGGTGTGATGTCAGTTTTTGAATCTATTGTCAATCTTGACAAATGATCTACAACAACATTTTAGGTGCCTTATCTTTGATTGTGATATCAAATTCTTGAAGTAACAAAATCCACCGCACCAATCTAGCCTTAGAATCTTTCTTAGAAAGAAGATATTTCAATGCTGCATGATTACTAAAAACAACAACAGGTGAGCCAACAAGATAAGACCTGAATTTTTCACATGCAAATACTACTGCAAATAATTCGTTTTGAGTGGTGGTATAATTCATTTGAGCACTATTTAAAGTTTTACTTGCATAGTAAATTACATAAGGTTTCTTGTCTTTTCTTTATCCCAAAACAGCACCTACGGCATAATCATTAGCATCACACATTATTTCAAAAGGTAATAACCAATCAGGAGGTTGAATGACAGGAGCACAAGTAAGCAAGTTTTTAAGTTTAACAAAGGCTTATTCACAATGTTTAGTCCATTCAAAAATATTATTTTTTGTTAGAAGGTTACTTAAGGGCTTAGATATTACACTAAAGTCTTTGATGAACCTTTTATAAAAACCAACATGTCTTAAGAATGATCTAACATTTTTAATAGATTTTGGTGTTGGCAAGTTAGCAATTAACTCGATTTTAGATTTGTCAACCTCAATTCCTTTTGATGAAACAATGTGACCAAGTACAATGCCGTTTGTTATAATAAAGTGATATTTTTTCCAATTCAGTACAAGATTCTTCTCTTCACAGCTGCTCAAAACCTTTTCTAAGTTAGTCAAACAATCATCAAATGAATCGCCAAAAACAGAAAAATCATCCATAAAAATCTCAAGAAAATGTTCAACCATATCACTAAATATATTGAGCATGCATTTTTGAAACGTGGATGGTGCATTACATAATCCAAAAGGCATCCTTTGATATGCAAAAGTATCAAATGGATATGTGAAAGTAGTCTTCTCTTGATCTTTCAATGCAATTTCAATCTAGTTGTAACATGAATAGCCATCTAGGAAATAATAAAATTCATGACCTGCAACTCTTTCTAGGATTTCATTCATGAAAGACAAAGGAAAATGATCTTTTCTAGTCATTGGATTAAGTTTCATATAGTCAATGCACATGCGCCAATCAGTAACAGTCCTAGTGGGAATTAACTCATTGTTCTTATTTGTTATCACAGTGACTCTAGACTTCTTGGGTACAACTTAGGTAAGACTTACCCATTTTCTATCAAAAATAGGATAAATGATTCTATTATCTAGAAGCCTAATGACTTCATTTTTCACTATTTCTTTCATATTAGGATTGAGCCTTCGTTGCATTTCCTAGAGGGTTTAGCATTTTCCTCCAAATAAATTCTTTGTGCACAAATCAAAGGACTAATTCCTTTTATGTCAGCTATGGTCTATCCTAATGTATTTTTATGCATTTTCAGAGTTTGTAATAACTTACTTTCTTGATGTGCATTAATTTTGGAAGAGATTATTACTAGAAAAGTTTCATTTTCTCCCAAAAATTAGTATTTGAGATTGAATGGCAACAACTTCAAATCAAGTTTGGGTGGTTGAACACTTGATGGTATGGACTTAATTGATCGTGGTGGTAATTCCTCAATTTGTGGTCTCTAATTACTTGCCTTTGATTTTTCCTAAAAATAAATTATTTGCAAATCATCAGATTCATCAATCTTAATTTCATTGGAAATGGTTTGAAATTAATTATGAATTAATTTTTCAATAAGGTCCACTTCCTGTAAATCATTATCATCTCCAGGTTGCTTGCAAAAATTGAAAATATTCATCTCCAATGTCATGTTTCCAAATGATAGGTTTATCAGTCCATTCCTATAATTAATCAATACATTGGAAGTTACAAGAAATAGACATCCTAAAATAGCAGGAAATGAATTACATGCTTCAACAGATTGTGTGTGCAAGACAATAAAATCTATAGGATAAATGAATTTATCAACTTGTGCTAACAAATCTTCAATTATTCTTTTAAGCACTTTCACAGATCTATTGGCAAGTAAAAGAGTTACAGAAGTTGGTTTTAACTCACTTAGATTGAAACTTTGAAAATCTGAATATGGAAGTAGATTCACACTAGCTCTAAGATCAAGTAAGACTCTTTCAATTTTATGTTCTCCAATAAAGCAAGAAATTATAGGACAACCAAGGTCTTTATATTTCAAAGCATTATTGTTCTGAAGAATGACACCTACTTGTTTGGCTAAGAAAGCTTTCTTTTTCATATTCAATTTCCTTTTCATAGTGCATAGATCTTTCAAAATTTTTCATAAAGAGAAACTTGTTTAATAGCATCTAGCAAAGGCATATTGATCCTTACCTGTTTAAAAGTTTCAAAGATTTTAGAGTTGTGATTAACTTTTTTTTTGTTTGGTCATGGCATAAGGAAATGAAATTGTTGGTAGGGAATCAATCTTTTCTTTGCAATTTTCAAATTCAACCCCTTCCTTACCCTCAGAGATTGACTCATCATCTTTCTCACAAGGTTCAAGAGTGGATTTTTCAATAACCTTACCACTACGAAGAGTAGTGATTGATTTGACTTCATCTATGTGTTGGCTTGCAGAACTACTTGCATTTGCATTATATTGCCTTTTGGGATTTTATTGTGGTTGAGATGGAAACTTACCTTTCTCTTGGAAACTGAGAGCAGATGTCAATTGTAAAATAGTATCTTTAAAATCTATCATGTTTTAAGCAAGTTGAGTATTGATTGTCTCTTGCTTTTCAATGAATACATACAATGTTTTCTCAAGATTTCTTCTAGGAGGTGGAGTATAAGGAGGTGCATATCTATGAGAATTTTGAAAATTATGGTGTGCTTGAAACGGTGGTTGTGAAGTTTGTACATTGTTATTATCACTCTTTCAACTGAAATTTAGGTGATTTCTCCAACCAGAGCTGTATGTTTATGAGTATGGGTTGTGGTTGGGCCTTTGAAAACTATTTAAAGCATGAGCTTGTTCATGGAGACATTCATTAAAAGAAGGCAAGGTTGGGCAATTATTGGTTGAATGTTTATTTATCTCATACATTTGACACACAATGTTTTCAATAAATTTTAATTAACCACTCTTTTTCAATTCTAGTGCCTCGACTTTTCTAGCTAAAGATGCAAACTTGGTTTGAAGGTCATGATCTTCCCTAAGGTTGCACATACCTCTACTAGATGTATAAGGTTGAGTTTTACTCGGTGCCTTATAAGTACCCGCAGTATCCTAATTTTGAGCATTTTCAGCTAACAAGTCTAAGTACTTCATTGCTTCATCAGGGTCTTTAACTTTAAAAGGTCCATTACACATCAATTCAACCATTTATCTATCTCTAGGTATTAACCCTTCATAAAAATATGAAACCAATCTCCATGTTTCAAAAGCATGATAAGGGCACGTATTAAGCAAGTCTCGATATCTATCCCAATATTGGTAAAATCTTTCTCCTGGTTTTTGAGTGAAAATGGTGATTTGTCTTTTGAAAGAGTTTGTTCTATGAGATAGAAAAAAATTCTTAAAAAACCGCTGTTGCATTTCATCCCAAGCACGAATAGATCCTGGTCTCAAATTTTGTAGCCATGTTTTAGCTTTATCTTTTAATGAAAAAGGAAAAAGCTTTAATCTGATGGTGTTCATACTATAATTTGAGTCATTACAGGTGTTACAAACCTCCTTAAATGCAAGTATGGATTTTTAAAATCTAAGTTATGAAAAGAAGGTAAAAGTTGAATAATGTTTGACTTAAAATTAAAATGAGATGCATCAAAAGGAAAAACTGCGCATGATGGTGCACTTGTTCTTGTGGGGTTCATGTGGTCTCTAAGTATTCTAATATGAGTATTCTCATTATTCTCATTATGAAGTGATTGATTATCTTTTCTAGCCATATTTTTTGAAAATGATGAGGATACCCTACAAAGTCTAACTTATTGTACATGACCACATTCTCATGCACGTGTAGGAATAGAATAAAAGGAAGAAGAAAACAAAAAAAGAAGAAACAAGAGAAAAGAAACAAAGTTATATATAAGAAAAGTGAAAAGAGAAAATAAAATAAATACTGTAATTTGTACAAGAACTTACCTTATCGGCGATGGCGCCAAAAACTTGACACGACCAAAAGATTGATGTCCTCTTCTAAGTGAAGGAGTGTCAAAATAAATAACCTGATAAGACCGGAGTCAAACCATAGAAAGGTTAATTGTATAAATTATAAACAATAATTATAAACAACAACAATAGTAATAACAACAATAACAACAATACTAATAATAGTAGTAGTAGTAGTAGTAGTAGTACTACTACTACTACTACTACTACTACTACTAATAATAATAATAATAATAATAAATAATAACAACAACAATAATAATAATAATAAGAAGTTGATGAGAACTTTGAGATGAAAAGATCAATGTAAGGGTTAAATAATGATAATAACAAATATCAAGGTTAGAAGATCCACTAATAGTATGTCAAACAAGTATAGTATAAACTCTTATTAGTCAATTGGAAACCACACACAAAGGAGGTTCCAATCAAATTATAAATTGTTAACATGATTATATTAGTTATCTTATTCGATTAATGCTAATACTTGTAAATATTGTCAAGCATTCATGATTATAACTTATGTTAACTGATTAGTATTTAAAAGTGTATTTTTATCAAAATTTTATATCATCATTTTGCACTTGAAGTATCAATAACTCCTTGACTAGAGTATGTTTTATACTAACATATCTAATAATACAAGATACCTTTAATTTATAGTAAATATTCATTTTAAATATAGGTTTATCACATAAATGAAAGGATTGATTGATGAGTTTAAGAACTGAAATTGAAAGGACAAAGAGATGGCCAAACTTAAAAAGAGATGCTGGTGCAGTCCAAACTAGAACACTATTGATAATTGGGTCATTTCTAGAGCTGTAGATCTTATATTTAGGTCTACGTTATATCGATAGAAAGGTAAGACATAGCCTACAACTTTCGTATAGAGCTTAAGATTTAAAAAGGCCATTTTCAAGTCTAAATTGTAGCAACAACAAAGAAGTTCGAATCTGTCTTGCAGTCCGAGCACTGTTCAGTGTTTGGCCCATATTTGGAGTTCTAAAAGTCGAAATGAACTTTATTTTTTTTTTCTGGAAAGCTGAGATAATTTCCTACAATATTTATGTTTTTAAGTGGTTCCAATTCTGACGTTATCAATGACGTTTTGGACAGACAAGAGAAGATAAGGATTGTCACCAAATTAAGAGTTGGCCACCCACTCATCAATTAGTCATCAAATGAATAGTTCTCAATTTTGGCCTATAAAAGAAGGCATTTTCCATGCATTTAGGCATTTTGATCTCCAAATCAAGATCATGTTGTTGCTTTCTCTCTTTGTATTTTTGTAATGCTTAAATTTTGCTTTCATGAATATCAAGTTTATGCCTTTCATTTCCTTTCTTTTACTTAGTTAGCTTTTATCTTATTTATGTTCTTATTTTGTTTATTAATTTTTTTTCTTTCATTATGTTTAGTTAAATTTATTATATCTAGGTTAAAAGGTTAGACTAATGGTGTGAGAATAATTATAGTGTAAACTTAACATAGACTTTAATATTTGATACTAACATGTTTTATAATTGTTATCTTGTTCACTCTTTAATACTTTGTTTGTTAATTGACTAGCCCATACTTGGTACAATAAATGCTTGATACTTTCATAGCCCATACTGTATGGTATAACCGACACCTGAGCTATGAAAGGAACTTGATTTGTTGTTAACATAAGTTATAATCATGAATGCCCGATGAGATTTACAAGTATTAGCATTAATCGAATAAGATAACTAATGTAATCATGTTAACAATGTATAATCTGATTGGAACCTCCTTTGTGTGTGGTTTCCAATTGACTAATAAAATTTTATACTATACTTCTTTGACATACCATTAGTGGATCCTCTAACCTTGACATTTATTACTATCATTGTTTAATCCTTACGTTAATCTTCCATCTCAAAGTTATCATCAACTTCTTTACTACTACTACTACTACTACTATTATTACTACTACTACTATTATTGTTGTTATTGTTGTTGTTGTATTATTGTTATCTATAATTTATATAATTAACCTCCTTTTGGTTCGACCCTAGTCTTGCCGGGTTATTTATTACTTCGACACTCCTACTGATTGATACTTAAAAGTGTACTTTTATCAAGGTTTTATATCATCATTTTGCACTTGAAGTATCAATAACTGATTAGTACTTAAAAGTGCATTTTTATCATGGTTTTATATCATCATTTTGCACTTGAAGTATGAATAACTCCTTAACTAAAATATGTTTTATAAGAATGTATCTAATAATATAAGATACCTATAATTTGTGGTAAATGTCTATTTTTAATGCAGGCCTATCACATAAATGAAAGGATTGATTGATGACTTGGAGAACTTAAATTGCAAGGATAAAGAGATGGCCAAACTTAGAAAAGAGATATCGGTGCAATCCAAACCGGAACACTGTTCGGTAATTGGGTCGTATCTGGAGCTACAGATCTCAGATTTAGGTCCAATTTATATGGATGGAAAGGTAAGACATAGTCCTACAACTTTCATATGGAGCCCAAGATCTAAAAAGGCCATTATCAAGTCCAAATTGTAGCAACAACAAAGAAGCCCGAATCTGTCTTCCAGCCCGAGCACTGTTCGGTATTTTGGCCATATCTGGAGTTCTAGAAGTCCAAATGAGCTGAATTTTTTACACACGAAAGCTGAGACAATTACCTACAACTTTCATGTTTGCAACTGGCTCCAGTTTTGACGTTATCAATGACGTTTTGGGCAGACAAGAGAAGATAAGGATTGTCACCAAGTCAAAAGTTGGCCACCCACTTATCAATTAGTCACCAAATCAATAGTTCCCAATTTTGGCCTATAAAAGGAGGCATTTGCCATGCATTTAGGCATCTTGGTTTCCAGATCAAGATCATGCTCTTCCTTTCTCTCTTTGTATTTTTTGTAATGTTTATGCTTTGCTTTCATTAATATTAAGTTTATGCCTTTCATTTCCTTTCCTTTACTTAGTTAACTTTCATGTTCTTATTTTGTTTATCTATTTTGCTTTCTTTCATTATGTCTAGCTAAGTTAGTTATGTCAAGGTGAAAAGGTTACACTAATGGTGTAAGAATAAGTATAATGTAAACTTAATATGGACTTTAATGTTTGATACTAACATGTTTTATATTTGTTATCTTGTTCACTCTTTAATACTTTGCTTGTTAAATGACTAATCTTGATTTATGTTGTATAACACTTGGTACAACAAATGCTTGGCACTTTCATAGCTCATAAAACAAATGCTTGGCACTTTCATAGCCCATAATGTATGGTATAACCGACACCTGAGCTATGAAAGGAACTTGATTTGTTGTTAACATAAGTTATAATCATGAATGCTTGACGAGATTTACAAGTATTAGCATTAATTGAATAAGATGACTAATGTAATCATGTTAACAATATATAATCTGATTGGAACCTCCTTTGTGTGTGGCTTCCAATTCAATAATAAGAGTTTATATTATACTTGTTTGATATACCATTAGTGGAACCTCTAACCTTGACATTTGTTATTATTATTGTTTAATCCTTACATTAATTTTTCATCTCCAAGTTCTCGTCATCTTCTTCTTCTTCTCTTTCTTTATTATTATTATTATTATTATTATTATTACTACTACTACTACTACTACTATTATTATTATTAGTATTATTAGTATTAGTAGTATTACTATTATTATTATTATTACTATTATTATTATTATTGTTATTGTTATTATTGTTATTGTTGTTATTGTTATTGTTATTGTTGTTGTATTATTGTTATTTATAATTTGTACAAATAACCTCCTTGTGGTTCGACCCCAGTCTTGCCGGGTTATTTATTACTTCGACACTCCTGCACTTGGGAGAAGACATCAATCTTTTAGTCGTGTCAATAACTCCTTAACTAAAGCATGTTTTATAATAATATATCTAATAATATAAAATACCTTTAATTTGTGGTAAATGTTCATTTTAAATGCAGGCCTATCACATAAATGAAAGGATTGATTGAGGAATTTAAGAACTGAAATTGAAAGGACAGAGAGATGGCCAAACTTAGAAAAGAGATGTCGGTGCAATCCAAACCAGAACACTGTTTGGTACTTGGGTCTAATTTATATGGATGGAAAGGTAAGACATAGGCCTACAACTTTCATATGTAGCCCAAGATCTAAAAAGGTCATTTTCAAGTCCAAATTGTTGCAACAACAAAGAAGCCCGAATCTCTCCTCTAGCCCGAGCACTGTTCAGTATGTTGGCCATATCTGGAGTTCTAGAAGTCGAAATGAGCTGAATGTTTTACACAAGAAAACTAAGACAATTTCCTACAACTTTCATGTTCAAGTGGCTCAAATTTTGATGTTATCAATGACGTTTTGGGCAGACAAGAGAAGATAAGGGTTGTCACCAAGTTAAGAGTTGGGCACCCACTCATTAATTAGTCATCAAATCAATAGTTCCCAATTTTGGCCTATAAAAGGAGGAATTTATCATGCATTTAGGCATCTTGGTTTCCAGATCAAGATCATGCTCTTGCTTTCTCTCTTTGTATTTTTTGTAATCTTTATGCTTTGCTTTCATTAATATCAAGTTTATGCCTTTCATTTCTTTTCCTTTACTTAGTTAACTCTTATCTTATTTATGTTCTTATTTTGTTTATTTATTTTTCTTTCTTTTATTATGTTTAGCTAAGTTTATTATGTCAAGGTGAAAAGGTTACACTAATGGTGTAAGAATAAGTATAGTGTAAACTTAATATGGACTTTAATGTTTGATACTAACATGTTTTGTATTTGTTATCTTGTTCACTCTTTAATACTTTGCTTCTTAAATGACTAATCTTGATTTATGTTGTATAACACTTGGTATAACAAATGCTTGGCACTTTCATAGTTCATACTGTATGGTATAATCGACACCTGAGCTATGAAAGGAACTTGATTTGTTGTTAACATAAGTTATAATCATGAATGCTCGATGAGATTTACAAGTACTAGCATTAATCGAATAAGATGACTAATGTAATTATGTTAACAATCTATAATCTGATCGGAATCTCCTTTGTGTGTGGTTTTCGATTGAATAATAAGATTTTATACTATACTTGTTTGGCATACCATTAGTGGAACCTCTAACCTTGTCATTTGTTATTATCATTGTTTAATCCTTATGTTAATCTTTCCATCTCAAAGTTCTCATCAACTTCTTCTTTTTCTTCTTCTTCTTCTACTACTACTACTACTACTACTATTATTATTATAATTATTGTTATTGTTGTTATTACTATTATTATTATTGTTGTTGTTGTTACTATTATCGTTTATAATTTGTACAATTAACCTCCTTGTGGTTCGACCCCGGTCTTGCTGGGTTATTTAGTACTTCGACACTCCTACACTTGGGAGAAGACATCAATATTTTAGTCGTGTCAAGTTTTATGGTAAATGTTCATTTTAAGTATCAATCACACCCCCCAACAAGCTTATTACTAGTCCCTAGTAATCAATGCGTTAAAATAGAAAAATACTTTGCAAATTTCATAAAGCAAGGTAGTCATCATTTAACTTTCATTAATCTATCCAAATAAACAAACTCTCATTAAATTTATATACCTTCTTAATACCTCTTAACAAGATATTCATAAACCTTTCTTTTGTGCTCAATGTATCAACAAATAATTATGGGGCTTTTCTTGGAAGAAAACAAATTTTTTGTTCTAATATTTAAGGTTAAATTCCTTGGGTTGGGATTATTATTTTTGTCTTTTTTTTTTAATATATATACATATAATTTAAAACACCATGCATCTTTAACCCATGTAACAAGCTTTCAACTAATGACTCCCAGACCAGTTGGTCTTAGGGCATTAGGTGTTAAGACACCCCTACGAGCTTAGTAACTCGGGTCGCAGATACTGATATGTAGATAGTGCAATGTTTGATTCTCTTAAGCTTTTCTCCTCAACCCATGTAACAAGCGTTAGGCCAATAGCTCCCAAGTCAGTTGAATTTAGGGTATTAGGTGTTAAAACACCCCTTCGGGCTTAATTGCTTAGGTTAGGGAGGCTACGAAACCAAACTTATCTACATTTTTATTATTATCATTTTTTTCTTTTTTCTTTTTTATTTTCTTTTTTTCTTTTTTAATTATATACTATCCCTTTCTCTTAGTTGTTACCTTTAACAGAAGAACATAAATAATGTTATAATCCAATATGCAACCCACAATCATATGTTAAAGTGTGTGTGTGTGTAAATTAAGGTTTAAGAATACATGTTAAATAAGTATATGAGCAGAATTAAGTGATAACAATGCGAGAGTTTATAAATCTGAATATTTCAAGAAGTATTATGATAGACCTTGTTACGAATAATTACTAAGATGCGTCTCAAGAGTCATAAAAAGTTCTCCTTACTCTGCTATCGTAGTAACAACAATTTTGCACATGCTTTATGAAATAGAAAATATAGTTTTTTGTTTTAGCTACTACCCGCTTCCCCGAACTAAAACGAGACATTATCCTCAATGTTTAAAGGTAGAAAGATAGAGTATATAAGATATCACCTGAAATAACGAACACTGACAAAACTGAAACACACTAAAACAAATATAAGAAACAAAAAAACACAATAATAAATTCAAAAGACACAAAGATTCACAAATGAAGGCTCAAATCCAATCTAAGCTTTTTACAGCTTTTCTTAGTTGACCAATTTATACGACTCATGGAAGGATCAATTACAGGAATGAAAGATTGTAGTTGGTCAATCAATTGTTCAGCAGTAGCAGCAGAGATTATGATTTGTCGTGCAGCAGATGTTAGAAATTCCTGTTCCACAGTATGATCAAGAAAAGACAACAACTTATCATAATAACCATTAACATTTAACAAACCTATGGGTTTATGGTGAATGTGCAGTTGGGCCCAAGAAAAAATATGAAAGATCTCTTCCAATGTGCCTAGACCACCTGGTAAAGCAATAAAGGCATCAGCATGGTTAAACATTGCATTCATTCGAGCTGACATTATGGAGACCTAAAGTTCATCTCCAATTGTTTTTCCAAAATTTGACTACCTCCTAAAAATGCAGCTATTGACACACCTCCCATTAACCTAAGACTGCCTCCCCTATACACTAAATGAATCTTTCTCTCAGCTAGCACTTGACCAAGATGATTTGCTGATTCTAAAAACTCATTTTCTTTCCCAGGACTAGATCCACCGAAAACAGAAATATTTCTTATATGATGACCTGAGGAACTTGCCATTTCTATACACTTCTGTATTTGTTGAATGTATGGGTTGAGTAGAAATGAAAGGAAGGGAGAAAGGATTTTATAGATGAGAAATTAGAAAGGCAATCATATCACCTATATGTAGGCCAGCTGGAGTCTCACACACTCTGTCTCTCTTTTTTTATTTATTTATTTATTTACTTTTGAAAAAGCATGTGTATGTACTGGTAGTTGTGATTTTGGCTCACATCTTTCCTTAGTTTTACGTCCAAGAACGACTTAAACACCCTCTATGGGTCGGGGATAGGCTTCCCATCTAGTTTTCTTAAAAACTGGCAAACAGGGTCTTTTTTAGTCAGATTTCCAAGACTAAGTCGATCATGTTTTTTATGAAATAGTGGCCATAAATCATGAATTACATGATGCACATCTCCACTAGTATGCGTCTCAAGAGTCAATAGAAGATTATCTAAAGACTCCTTACTCAGACCATCCTTAATGAATTGTATTTTATCTTCACGATTTATAGATACCATTCCTAAAGAACGACATTGTGTATTACAAGTCCATCTAGCACATCGATGACAGACTTTCAATCATTTTGCATGACGTTTATTTGCAAAAGTGCTTTTACCTGTTCCAGGCATGTGTGAAATGAAGGATTTAGAGGACTCACCTGATAATCGGACCTTTGCTTTAATCAACCAGCGAATATTCTCAAGAATTCAATGATTGATTAACAATCTCAATCTTGCACATCTAGCACGGTAAATTTTTGTAATCGCATTCTGAGGCAGAGTGGGAAAATACTTTTTCAATTTTTCAAGATTAGTGTTCATTTTCAAATGAGAATTAGAAGAGAGATTCAAAGAATTGCACAAATATATACACAGATATCAGTTATTATGAGAAACTGAAAGAACCGACTTAAGTCACGGAGTACCGTTGTCCACCATTTGACTGAGGTGAGAGAAACTAGTAAAAATCACTCAAAAAGAAACATAAAAATATCAATTTTTATATACAGGATCACCCAATTCAATAGAGTCATGTTCAACTAAAAAATTGTCAAAGTAAACTTTCAAACGATGTCCATTTACCTTGAAAACATTGTCATTCTTTGGATTCTCGATGTCGTAGGCCCCATATGGATACACAAGTTTCACAATAAAAGGACCTCTCCATCTTGATCTTAATTTTCCAGGAAATAAATGCAGTCGAGAATTATAAAGCAAGACTTTTTGACCAACATTGAATGTTTTTCTCAGTATTTTCTTGTTATGAAACTCTTTAATTCTTGCTTTATAAATTCTTGAATTTTCATATGCATCATTTCTTATTTCCTCAAGCTCATTTATTTGTAATTTTCGCAGTTGACTAGCATCATCCAGATTTGAATTGAAAGCTTTAATAACCCAATAAGCTTTATGTTCAAGTTCCACAGGCAAGTGACAAGGTTTTCCATAGACTAGTCTATAAGATGACATACCTAATGATGTTTTATAAGCAGTTCGATAAGCCCAAAGTGCATCATTAAGTCTTAAAGACTAGTCTTTCCTATTAGGGTTCACTGTTTTCTCCAAAATATGTTTGATCTCCCTATTAGCAAGCTCTACTTGTCCACTTGTTTGAGGGTGATAAGGAGTGGCAACTTTGTGTGTGATTCCATATTTCTTCATTAAAAACTTAAATGGCTTATTGCAGAAATGTGTTCCACCATCACTTATTATGGCTCGAGGGACTCCAAATCGACTCAAAATATTTTCTTTCAAAAACTTTATCACGGTTTTGTGATCATTGTTTCGACTTGGAATTGCCTCTATCCATTTTGAAACATAATCTACTACAACTAATATGTATAAGAAACCAAATGATGAAGGGAATGGACCCATGAAATCTATACCCCAGTAGTCAAAGATCTCAATGACAATAATAGGATTTAAAGGCATTGTGTGATGTTTTGAAATAGATCCCAACTTTTGACAATTTTCACAAGACTTGCAGAATGCATGTGAGTCTTTGAACATGGTGGGCTAATAAAATCCACTTTGTAAGATTTTTGCAGTTGTCTTTCTTGATGAGAAATGGCCCTTACATGCCTCAGAATGACAAAATTTAATGACACTACTTACCTCATTGTCAGGAATGCATCTTTGAAATATTTGATCAGGATAATATTTGAATAAATAAGGGACATCCCAATAAAAGTTCTTCACTTCGTTCAAGAACTTTCTTTTATCTTGGGTATTGTCCTGAAATAAGAAAATTGACAATATTAGCAAACCAAGGTAGTGTAGAGACAGAAAGTAAAGATTCATCAGGAAAGTAGTCATCGATTGGTGTGATGTCAGTTTTCAAATCTGTTGTCAATCTTGACAAGTGATCCGTGACAACATTTTAGGTGTCTTATCTTTGATTGTGATATCAAATTCTTAAAGTAACAAAATCCATCGCACCAATCTAGCTTTAGAATCTTTCTTAGAAAGAAGATATTTCAATGCTGCATGATCACTAAAAACAACAGGTGAGCCAACAAGATAAGATCTGAATTTTTCACATGCAAATACTACTGCAAGTAATTCTTTTTTAGTGGTGGTATAATTCATTTGAGCACTATTTAAAGTTTTACTTGCATAGTAAATTACATAAGGTTTCTTATCTTTTCTTTGTCCCAAAACAGCACCTAAGACATAATCACTAGCATCACACATTATTTCAAAAGGTAATGACCAATCAGGAGGTTGAATGATAGGAGCACAAGTAAGCAAGTTTTTAAGTTTAACAAAAGCTTCTTTACAATGTTCAGTCCATTCAAAAATAATATCCTTTTTTAGAAGGTTACTTAAAGGCTTAGAAATTACACTAAAATCTTTGATGAACCTTCTATAAAAATCAGCATGTCCTAGGAATGATCTAACATCTTTAATAGATTTTGGTGTTGGCAAGTTTGTAATTAACTCAATTTTAGATTTGTCAACCTCAATTCCTTTTAATGAAACAATGTGACCAAGTACAATGCCGTTTGTTACCATAAAGTGATATTTTTTCCAATTCAGCATAAGATTCTTCTCTTCACACCTGGTCAAAACCTTTTCTAAGTTAATCAAACAATCGTTAAATGAATCGCCAAAAACAGAAAAATCGTCCATGAAAATCTCAAGAAAATGTTCAACCATATCACTAAATATACTAAGCATGCATCTTTGAAATGTGGCTGGTGCATTACATAATCCAAAAGGCATCCTTCGATATGCAAAAGTACCAAATGGACATGTGAAAATAGTCTTCTCTTGATCTTCCAATGCAATTTCAATTTGGTTGTAACCTGAATAGCCATCTAGAAAACAATAAAATTCATGACCTGCAACTCTTTCTAGGATTTGATCCATGAAAGGTAAAGAAAAATGATATTTTCTAGTCATTGAATTAAATTTCCTATAATCAATGCACATGCGCCAACCAGTAACAGTTCTAGTGGGAATTAACTCATTATTCTCATTTGTTATCATAGTGACTCCAAACTTATTGGGTATAACTTGGGTAAGACTTACCCATTTGCTGTCAGAAATAGGATAAATGATTTCATTATCTAGAAGCTTAATGACTTCATTTTTCACTATTTCTTTCATATTAGGATTTAGCCTTTGTTGCATTTCTCTAGAGGGTTTAGCATTTTCCTCCAAATAAATTATGTGTGTACAAATCAAAGGACTAATTCCTTTTATATTAGCTATGGTCTATCCTAATGCATTTTTGTGCATTTTCAGAGTTTGTAATAACTTACCTTCTTGATGTGCATTAAGTTTGGAAGAGATTATTACCAAAAAAGTTTCATTTTCTCCCAAAAATGAGTATTTGAGATTAGATGGCAACGACTTCAAATCAGGTTTGGGCGGTTGAACACTTGAAGGTATGGACTTAATTGATCGTGATGGCAATTCCTCAATTTGCGGCCTCCAATTACTTATCTTTGATTCTTTCTGAAAATAAATCATTTGCAAATCATCAGATTCATCAATCTCAATTTCACTAGAAGTGGTTGGAAATTGATCATTAATTAATTTTTCAGTAAAGTCCACTTCCTGTAAATCATTATCATCTCTAGGTTACTTGCAAATGTTGAAAATATTTATCTCCAATGTTATGTTTCCAAAATATAGCTTCATCAGTCCATTCCTATAATTAATCAATGCGTTAGAAGTTACAAGAAATAGACGTCCTAAAATAACAAGAAATGAATTACATACTTCAACAGGTTGAATTTATCGACTTGTACTAACACATCTTCAATTATTTCTCTAGGCACTTTTATAGATCTATCGGCAAGTAAAAGAGTTATAGAAGTTGGTTTTAACTCACCTAGATTAAGACTCTGAAAAACTGAATATGGAAGTAAATTCATACTAGCACCGAGATCAAGTAAGGCTCTTTCAATTTTTTATTCTCCAATAAAGCAAGAAATTGTAGGACAACCAGGGTCTTTATATTTCAAAGCATTATTGTTCTGAAGAATGGCACTTACTTGTTCGGCTAAAAAGGCTTTCTTTTTCACATTCAGTTTTCTCTTCACAGTGCATAGATCTTTCAAAAATTTAGCATAAGAAGGAACCTATTTCATAGCATCCAGCAAAGGTATATTCATTCTTACCTGTTTGAAAGTTTCAAAAATTTCAGAGTTGTGATTGACTTTCCTTTGTTTGGTCATGACTTGAGGAAATGGAAGTGTTGACGGAGAATCAATCTTTTCTTTGCAATTTTCATATTCAACCCCTTCCTTACCCTTAGAGATTGACTCATCATCTTTCTCATAAGGTTCAAGAGAGGGTTTTTCAATAACCTTACCACTGCGAAGAGTAGTGATTGATTTGACTTGATCTATGTGTTGGCTTCCGGAACTACTTGCATTTGCATTGTATTGCCCCTTGGGATTTTATTGTGGAAAGGTAAGTTTTCATCTCAACCACAACAAAATCTTAAGGGGCAATACAATACAAATGCAAGTAGTTCTGGAAGTCAACATATGTATGAAGTTAAATCAGTCACTACTCTTCGTAGTGGTAAGGTTATTGAAAAACCCACTTTTGAATCTTATGAGAAAAATAATGAGTCAATCTCTGAGGGTAAGGAAGGGGTTGAATCTGAAAATTGCACAAAAAAAGACTGATTCCCCGCCAACACTTTTATTTTCTCTTGTCATGACCAAATAAAGAAAAGTCAATCACAACTCTGAAATCTTTGAAACTTTCAAACAGGTAAGGATCAATATACCTTTGCTAGATGCTATTAAGCAAGTTCTTTCTTATACTAAATTTTTGAAAGATCTATGCACTGTGAAGAGAAAAGTGAATGTGAAAAAGAAAACCTTTTTAGCCGAACAAGTAAGTGTCATTCTTCATAACAATAATGCTTTAAAATATAAAGATCCTGGTTGTCCTCCAATTCCTTTCTTTATTGGAGAACATAAAATTGAAAGAGCCTTACTTGATCTTGGAGCTAGTGTGAATTTACTTCCATATTCAGTTTTTCAAAGTCTTAAAGGTGAGTTAAAACCAAATTTTATAACTCTCTTACTTGTTAATAGATCTGTAAAAGTGTCTAGAGGAATAGTTGAAGATGTGTTAATACAAGTCGATAAATTCAATTATATTATGGATTTTATTGTCTTTGACACACAACCTGTTGAAGCATGTAATTGATTTCCTGTTATTTTAGGATGTTTATTTCTTGTCACTTTTAATGCATTGATTAATTTTAGGAATGTACTGATGAAGCTATCATTTGGAAACATGACATTAGAGATGAATATTTTCAACATTTGCAAATAACTTGGAAATGATAATGATTTACAAGAAGTAGGTCATATTGAAGAATTAGTTTATGATGAACTTGAATCTACTTTAAGTAAAATTAAGTTTGATGAATCTAAAGATGTGCAAATGATTTATTCTCAGGAAGAAATCATAGATGAAAAAGGCACCGAAAGTGTTGATGCAGATCTTTTATCAAATGCAACAACAGATTTGACATCTGACATCACACTAATCGATGATTATTTTTCTAACAAATCCTTACTTTCTTTTAGTCCAATGCCTTGGCATGATAAAAATATCAATTTTCTTATTTTAGAAGATTTGCCAACTCATTGGAGTACCCAAGATAAAAGAAAGTTTTTGAGCGACATGCAAAACTTTTATTGGGATGACCCTTACTTATTCAAATATTATCCTGATCAAATATTTTAAAGATTCATTCCTGACAATGAGGTAAGTAGTGTCATTAAACTTTGTCATTCTAAAGCATGTGGGAGTTATTTCTTTTTAGAAAAGACAACTACAAAAATCTTTCAAATTGGACCACCATTTTCAAAGACACACATGCATTCTGCAAAACTTGTAAAAATTGTCAAAAAGTTGATATTGGTCAAAAAGTTTTGCTTTATAATTCTCGACTCTATTTGTCCCCTGGGAGTTAAGATCAAGATGGAGTAATCCCTTTATTGAGAAACATGTGTATCCTTATAGGGTCTTTAATATTGAAAATCCAAAGAGTGATAATGTTTTTAAAGTAAATGGACATCATTTGAAAGCTTATTTTGATAATTTTCCTAGAAAAATGAATCCATTAGTTTGAATGATCCTATAGATAAAGGTTGATTATTTTGTTTTTCTAAAAAAAAATTTGTGTTTTTTTTTTGTTTGTGACTCTTGGTTTGCTAGTCTCTCTCACCCTAGTTAAATGACGGATAACACTACTCCGTGACTCTTAATTCAGTTCTTTCAGTTTCCTATGATAACTAATATTTATGTATATATTTGTTCAATTCCTTGTTCCTTCTTTTCTCTTTGCATCTCTTTTCTAATTCTCATCTTAAAAAATGGACACCACTTTTAAAAAATTGAAAAAGTATTTTCCCGCTTTACCTCAAAATACGATTACAAAAATTTACTAAGCTAGGTATGCAAGATTGAGATTGTTAATGAACCATGAAATTCCTGAAGAGATTCGCTGGTTAATTGAAGCAAAGGTCTGATTATCAGGTGAGTCTTCCAATTCTTTCATTTCACACATGCCTGGAATAGGTAAAAGCACTTTTACAAAGAAACGTCGTGCAAAACGACTCAAAGTCTGCCATCGAAATACCAGATGGACTTACAATGCATAATATCATTTTTTAGGAATGATATCTGTTAACCGTGAAGATAAAATATTATTCATTAAGGATTGCCTGAGTAAGGGGTCTTTAAATAATCTTCTATTGACTCTTGAGATGCATCTTATTAGAGATGTGCATCGTGCAATTCATGATTTATGGCCAATATTCCATAAAGAACATGCTCGATATAGTCTTAGAAATCTGACTAAAAAAGATCTTGTTTGCTGGTTTTTAAGAAAACTGGATAGGAAGCCTATCTCCGACCCATAAAGTGTGTTTAAGCCGTTTTTGGATGTAAAATCAAGGAAAGATGTGAGCCACAATCACAACTGCAATTTGAGTTTTAGTTTGTAAAAACTTGTGTCTTTTAGTTTTATTAATAGCATAATATTTGTGTTTTGTTGTTTCTTATATTTATTTAAGTGTGTTTCAGGTTTGTGAGTTTTTGGTGTTTCAGGTGATGTCCTCTATACTCTACCTTTCTACCTTAGAACATTAAGGACAATGTGTCATTTTGGTTGGGGGGAGGGTGGTAGTTGATAGTAAAAAAACATTAACTAATTGTGTTTTCTATTTCATAAAGTATGTGCAAAATTGTTGTTACTAGGATGTTGACTCTTGAGATGCATCTTATTGGAGATGTGCATCGTGTAATTCATGATTTATGGCCAATATTCCATAAAGAACATGCTCGATATAGTCTTAGAAATCTGACTAAAAAAGATCTTGTTTGCTGGTTTTTAAGAAAACTGGATAGGAAGCCTATCTCCGACCCATAAAGTGTGTTTAAGCCGTTTTTGGATGTAAAATCAAGGAAAGATGTGAGCCACAATCACAACTGCAATTTGAGTTTTAGTTTGTAAAAACTTGTGTCTTTTGGTTTTAT
>NW_011500447.1:127178-130066 GCF_000495115.2 Populus euphratica | reverse complement strand
GGCTCCATATGAAAGTTGTAGGCCTATGTCTTACCTTTCCATCCATATAAAGTAGACCTAAATCTGAGATCTATACCTCGAGATATGACCCAATTACAGAATAGTGCTCCGATTTGAATTGCACCGACATCTCTTTTCTAATTTTGGTCATCTTTTTTTGCCCTTGATTTTGGATTTTGTTTAAGTAATTAACGACTCTTTTAGACTTCAAAATCATTTTATTCAAGTTTCCATGATGTTTTTAGGTAGAAACAACTTTGAAAATGAACTTTAGGAGTCCTAATACTCGAACCTTAATATTTTAGTTATTGAAGGTGATAAAAAAAATTATAAATATGGACAACACATTATCTATTGATTAGTACTTAAAAGTGCTTCCAAACAACATTTTGTCTATTAAAAAAACATAGCTCTAGGTCCACTATTAAACAAAAAATAGGCTTGACACCTAGTTTCAACCCATTCATGCCTGACCTTTTCCTTATAAGTTAGGCATGAATGAGTATAGTTTGCTAAGCCTAGTAGCACCTAACATGTTCTTTTTTTTTTTTAATTTTTTTTAATTTATTTCTTATTAGTACCCGCTCTTTTTTTTTTTTGAAAGATATTGTATAGTTTAACTTTTTTAAAATAAAAATATTGGTTGATATTTTTAATTGTTTCTATATTTTTTTTCAAATAGATTATTTTATCTAATCTTTAAACTTTTTTCATCTCAAATTTTAGATATATAGGTTGTGTTTTGATATTTCATTTATAAAAACAAAATTCATATATATATATATATATATATATATATATATATATATCTAGTGAATAAAATTAACATTGAAATAAATAAAAAAACACATAAAATAAAAATGATAACCAAGATAACACATTGATAAATGTGTCTATCTTCTGCTTTTCGTAGAGAAGATTTACTTTCTTCTTTTTAATTAGTGATAATTACTTTTATTTATTTATCAGTTCTTATATTTTTTTAATCCATATTAATACAAATATTATCTTTAGGATTTTTAAATTAAAAGATTTTATAATACTAGAAAAAAAAACTATAAGCTCATCACCTTTTTTTTTTTTTAAATTAAAGGATCTAATCGCTAGTATAAAATATAATGTAACAAAAGAAATTATTAGAAAAAACACTTGCAAATTAAATATGACTAAGATTCAAATTTTCAGATAATTAGACTTTTCAAATGCAATAAGATTTTTGGACTCTTGAGACTTGTAAGTTACATATAAAATTGAATTGAATTTGGAAGTCTCTTAGATTATAAAAGTTCACTAGCATTACCATGTTGTAGTAAAATTTGAAAGTCATTATTAAAAACATTTACTTTTAAAAGATTTAATTGTTGGAAGAAAGTTAATGATAGAAACATAATGCTTTTTGACTTATATGAAAACATATCCAAATTCAATTTATAAATTTGCTATCGGATGCTTGAAGAATTTGAAAAGTCCATCATGTGATATTGAGAAAGTACTTGAGAGACAAACTTCTCATGAAATTCTAAATAATTGATTGTGTATTAAAGTCTCGATAGATATTATCTATTAGTTCATATTTCAAGCATGTGCTTTTAGTGAATATGATAAATGACCAAAATAAAAAAATCATGGTAATTTTCTTGAAATAATAGAACTTTTAGCATCATAAAATGAACAAGTATATGCTTTTGTTTTGGGTAATATTCCACCAAATGCTAGGTATACTTCACATTAAATTCAAAAAAAAAAATTGCATGTCTTCGCTAAAAATATCTAGTCTTCAATTCACTATGAGATTCATGAAGCAAAATTTTATTTTTATTATTGATGAAGCTAGAAATGAATTTAGAATAGAGAAAATGACCATTGTTATTAGGTTTGTTGACAAAGGTGGATTTATAAAAAAAAATATTTTTTGATATAGTGCATGTCAAATATACAACTACTTTAACTTTTATAGAAGATATTTTATTTGTTTTTACTCTTAAGAAAGAGATATTAGAGGTTAAGGGTATGATGATGCTAGCAATATGCATGGAGAGTAGAATGGTTTACAATCTTTATTCATTAAAGATTACCTTTATGCATATTATGTATATTGTTTTGCCCCTTGATTGCAATTAGCTCTTATTGTTGTAGCTAGAAAAGTATATAATGTTTACATTTTCTTTTAAAATTTGATTTTTATCATCATATTGTCAATGCTTTTCATAAGCACAATGATGAATTACAAGCTTTTCAAGCATTGTTATTGGTGAGATTGAAATGACTAAATGAGCTAATCAAGTAGGTGGTTTGTAGTAACCTAGAGATACTAAATAAAGTTCACATTTCAAATCAATTTCTTGTTTGATAAAAAATATATGAGGCAACATGCTTGGTTCTTAAGAAGATTGCTTCATATGCATATATTATTCTCAACACGGCAGCTTTTGCATTTAAATTGCTAATGTCATTTGATTTACATTTATCTTACATGTAGTGAAGAATATTATGGGAATTACTTATATACTTTATCAAGCTTTTCAACAAAAATCTCAAGACATTTAAAATGCTATGCATTGGTGTTTACCACAAAGACTTTGATTCAGAAGTTAACATATGATAGTTGGGGAATTTTTTTAGAAGAAGTGACATCATTTTGTAAGTATCAAGATGACACGACTGAAAGATTGATGTCTTCTCCCAAATGCAGGAGTGTCGAAGTAATAAATAACTCGGCAAGACCAGGGTCGAACCACAAGGAGGTTAATTGTACAAATTATAAACGACAATAGTACAACAACAATAATAATAACAACAACAACAATAATAATAGTAATAACAATAATAACAACAACAACAACAACAGTAATAATAATAATAATAGTAGTAGTAGTAGTAGTACTAAT
>NW_011500447.1:126598-127149 GCF_000495115.2 Populus euphratica | reverse complement strand
AAAAAAATACATTAAAACAATCCGTATAACCAATTTTCTTTTTCTTTTTTAAATTATAATTCGTGGCTAAGTGCGGATTAATTGGCTAGTCTTCTCTAGAACCCTCATCTCTGCGCGCGCGTGATTGTAGAAGGCATGGACATGGACATGGACATGGACGGCGATGTAGAAGAAAGGCGAGTTCAGGCACGATTTACAACAAAACTGAAGCCACCCAATAAAGTCCCAAATACTTCAATTGCTATCCCGGCTAATGTCACCCGTTATGGTCTCTCCACCATCGTCAATTCCCTTCTCAAAGCTGGTGCGTGATTTTAGCCTTATTTTCAATTAAAACCAATTTCTGTATTGTTAATTTTGCTGTGATTCTGGGCAAGAGATGATGAATGGGATCGAATCGCAGCCTTTCGATTTTGTGATTGACGGAGAACTGGTTCGCTTGCCACTTGAACAGTTTGTGCTTGCCAAGGGTTGGTCTTGCCAGGTTTTTTATTACTTCGACACTCCTGCAGTTGGGAGAAGACATCAATTTTTTAGTCGTGTCATTACAC
>NW_011500447.1:124150-126566 GCF_000495115.2 Populus euphratica | reverse complement strand
GGGAGTCATTAGCTGAAAGCTCATTATATGGGTTAAAGATGCATTATGTTTTAATATTATTAATGGATCCTCTAATCTTGACAACTATTTTTATTATTATTTAATCATCACATTAATACCACATTTCAAATATCTTTTTAACTTCTTATTAATTTATATATATTACTTATAATTTATATAGTTGACTTTCTTGTAAATCGACTCCAGTCTTGCTAGGTTATTTATTACAATAACACTTCTACATTTGAGACAAGACATCAATTTTTTTATCATGTCAAAAACAACAACATGGAACTATAGAGAGGAGACCATGAAATTGTAACTCCGTTACATATTATGAATCAATAGATGGACTAGATGACCAATGAATTTGAAGATAGATTGGATAGGTTAAAAAGGTAACATACTAATGATTTGGTGGGGTTAGAAATATGAGCGATACACCCAAGAAGATGGTGAATCATAAATTATGTTTCAAGTCCATTTCCGTTGATCATAGTTAAAATGGTCCTAAAAAAGAATATTTATATGATATATATTTTAAATATAAAGTCATATGAATCATCTTTAATATTTTTCGATCCTTAAGGAACAAGACCTATTTGAGGATCATACCATTTCTAAATTATTCTTAAATAAAGAAAATAATTAATATACCCAAATGAAGAAAAAAATATTTTTTAATATAAAAATAACAAAGTCTTAACTATCAAATAAATAACTCTTTGAAGGATCATATCATCCACAGTTTGATTGTTTTATAAAAAAGTAAAAACAAATTTAAAAAAAAAAGAACTCATCTGGAAATAACAAGGTCTCCATTTTCATGATTGTATGTTCGTTTTCTTCCATTTGGTCATCATTTGAGAAGTAGATTTTTCTTTTGTATAATGTGCCATTGTTAAAAATAATGTTTTAGCACCTTGAATAAATCAAATATCATTTAATTTTAAAAGGCATTAATATGTTTCTTATTTTGGAGTAATGTATCTCCAAATTGAAATGAATGCCAAATTATTATTATTATATAAGAATATTTGAGTAATGTATCTCCAAATTGAAATAAATGCCAAATTATTATTATTATATAAGAAATACTTTTATTAAAACAATAGAAAAAAAGGAGAAAAATATAAATGGATACTACAAGCATGTCTTAATGTTGGTTGAATATTATAAAATGCATTAAATGGAGATATTAGCTAAATGACATAATAATGGTTTTAATTAGTATGCGTTGTTTAAATTTTCATTATTTATAAGATGTGTTAAATGGAGATACTAGCTAAACAATGTATAAGTGGTTTTAATTAGTATGCATTGTTTAAATCTTCATTATTTCTTTAATTGTATGCATTTTCTGTTTATTATTTTTAATTTCTAGTATAATAAAAGAATAAACTTTCAACAATACCATTGAATAATTAGAAACTTCATTAACATAATTTGAAAAAAATCAACATAAAATAACATATACTTGAATACTCAGCTCATATATAATTTTACTAATAAAAAATAATAAAATATTCATGACTCTTTATTTTAGAGAACATGTATGTGATCAAATTTTAGAGAATATGTATATAATAAAATATTTTAAAGAGATGGTTAAAATGATTTTTTTCGCTACTTTAGCTAAAATTTAGCTACGAAATAAGAAGCATAGATATAGATACTCTAAGTTACTAGTATGATTTTAAATTAATTTCAAACATAAGATAATACAACATCAAAATTATAGAAGCAAGTTTCAATAACTTAAAAAAAAAAGGAATACTAATTAAAGATCAGAGTGAGATGTTAATTTTATCTATAAAAAGTAAAAGATAAATACAAATACAAATATTTTACCTTAGTCATCCTTTCTCATTTTACATATTTTCTTTTATTTATCTTGAGAATTTACTATGGTTGTTAAGTACACATATTTTTGTTCATAGGAATGCATAATGCAAATACAACTTATTTATCTTAAATTTAACTTAGAAAAATTTAAAAAAATTATAATAATCTCTTAAATATATTATAAAAATATAGAAATTATAAAAAGACTTATTACTACTTAAAAATAGTTAAACTAAACAATTTGAAAATAAGAGAAATTATATTAAATAAAAATCTAATTAAAAAATAAAATTAATTCATAAATAGAAAAAAGGAAAAGATTATTGGGCTTATAGACCTACGCTTACATGCTTGGTTTAAAAAGTAAAAGTCCAAGTTCGCTTGGTCTTGGGAGATTAGTCCCACATAAATGTTTTTGTTTATGTGTAATGACACAATTAAAAGATTGATGTCTTCTGACACGACTAAAAGGTTGATGTCTTCTCCCAAGTGCAGGAGTGTCGAAGTAATAAATAACCCGGCAAGACCAGGGTCGAACCACAGGGAGGTTAATTGTAAAAATTAAAAACAA